>NW_011888936.1:921077-925722 GCF_000151845.1 Pteropus vampyrus
AGTTCCAATGATATCCGGGATTGACAAAGGTCTAAAAACTAGCAGTGAATGTTGAAGAGGTAAAGTCATGCTGAAATCTTGGTACATCCAGAAAAACTCCTATAACTAACCTCAGCTGAAAGATTATTCATTACTTGAAAATGTATTTTTTATTTCTATCATCACGCTAATTTTATTTGGCTTTATATTCTGAATCGATTAATATAATTTAGGGACATATAGGTCATAACGCATTATAATAGATACATTTTCTTTTATTGTGACTATATTTGCCTCTAACGAAGCCATTACTCAGATTTTTTTTAAAGCCTATTAACTAATATCTTCTAAAGATCTTCTAAAGACCTTCTCTGCATAATTTTATAGTGTTTTTAAAAAGTTAGCACATATCTACTTTTTTAGTCAGAATAAATTATATGTATATGTATTTATATTTATTATCCTATTATATCACTTATATTATAACTAAAGTAAATACAATTTACTAGTAAAAATGTGAAACAATGTAATCAATATGACAGCAATGGTAAAATCCTAGTATAAACAATTTACAAAAAAACAAGGAAAAATGTCTTTAGAAGTAGTGATAGGCATTAAAGGAAGACAGAGTTTGAACGGGATGTGAGGGCAGAATGTTGGGGGGATGGTGGCTGGATAGTCACAACTTCATTGACAGGCAACAAATTAGCCAGAATTGTAGAATATTAGGACTGAAAGAAACTGAGACTATTTGGTCTGTTCCCCTCCATGAACCAAAGACTATAGAAATAAAGAGAGCCATTAGGTGCTCTGCTTCTAATATTAAACCAAGATGGTGAGTTGAACAGAGTCTTTTGAAGCACTTTCAGAACCACAGGAGCACCCCAAAGTTGCAATATTTAGTCACAAATGTAGGATTCCTGTGTCCTCAGAACACTGTGCCCTTCCTAAACAACCATGGGTCTGAGCAAGGTTTATTTAATGTATACAATCCATTTACGCAATTGATGTTTTTCACCCATGAAACATGAAGTATTGGCACTCATGATTTCATTCTATTGATATACTTCTCCCTCCAATGAATTTCTGCTTTTTTCTATTTGTATTAATACCTGAACTTGTTCCTTCACACACACAAGCCATGTAGCAAGAACAAGCAACATTTGCAACTGAGGGAAAAACATTCCTTCAAACCTCTGTACTTTCCCTCACTCCAACTTCCTAAGGAAAGACATTTAAGCTTTAAAGATACAGTTTTATCTCAATCATACTTGGAGCAATTTCCTTTTTCAAAGCACAATATTTACATTTGGATTAATGGTGATTTTATAGTTTTCCTTCCAAAACATACTTTACATTGAAAACCACAGGGCTTATTCTGGGATTTTCCCTAAGTAAAGAACATCTACCCTCTACCTACAGAGGCTGAACAATATTGGGATATTTAAATTAAAGGGTTTTTCTTTTTCTTTTTTTCATACTTAACATGTTTGTAAAATCCCAGATCCCAATTATGGAGATTATAGGTATAATTTTGGTGAAGGAACAGTACCAAGAGTAAAAGATAGAGTATCTAATGGTAAGAAATATAGGCCTGCAATCTAATTAATTATTAATGATGTAAACTTTGGCAAGTTACTTTAGATCTCCAAGTTTTATTTTTATCTTCTACAAAGTAGTAATAGTAACAATAGCAACAACAAAAATAATAAAACCTACTTCAAAGGTTTTGGGTAATAATATATGTGGTGATTTATATTATGTCCTTTGCATAATAATTACTTGGCAAATGATAAGTATTATCATCTCTCTATACTGATAATATACAGAAGCATATATCTATATTATATTTATACATAATGAGTTATAATAAAATAAATTGATATATGTGTACTGATAAGCTTTTTTGAAACAAATGCGACCATACATTCACATGTATTGTGAATGTAGGGTAACTATTTCAAATTTAAAAAATAGTTTTAAGGGAAAGAGTTAACTATGTTGTGTTAGTACAAATTTTTTTAAAATTATATTAATGACTAGACTCCATATGACATGACTACTAATAATTTATTGATCATAAAGGTAAAATATTAGTCTTTAAATTTTATCTGTCATTTTAAATTGTGTCAGCCAAGGTCTGTGTGCTATTAAATCCATAACATTTAAAAATATTTCCTCATTAGTGACACTGCTGTAGTTATTGCTTTCATTCATGATCTTGGTTTATATTAATAAATGTTATATAAAGTTTAATATCTGTTGTTGCTCATTATTTTTAGTCATGTGGAGCTGAGCAACATGATTTGTTGAAATCTGAGGACCAGAGCTTATATGAAAAAAGAAAAGCTGTGCCTTAAAACACTTAAAGACCAGGGCTTATAATATTTTATTTCATATAAGGTCCACATTGATTTAAGTAACATACATACATACACTCTATATTATCATTTATATTGAGTAGTAGTAGAAGTAGCAATAGGCATAAAGGAGAATGGTAAGAACATTATATCCTACAGTTATAATACACAGACCTTGCTCCAGAAAACCTAACCATCACTGCCTAAAAGAGGAAGACTTTTTAAACATAAATGATTTTCTTTCATATTTCCCTTATTGTTCCCTTATTTTTTTTAGTTATAATGACATAGAAATCCCTACTAAAACTTAACATTGGAAATTTTTAAGGATTCTTTATGTTAAATTTTCCATTAAAAACAATAGTATTTTTAACATCTTTAAGGGCAGGAAGCAAGTCTAATACTTTCCTCTCCCAAAACACAAATAAATACCCCCATATGAAATCATACATATGTTGGAATGTTATTATTATTGTGTTTTAATGGAATCACTCTTTTTAAAAATTGTGACTCTTTTATAGTTATATTAGGTTCTCATAAGATTTTCATTTTAAAATATTTTCAAATATTTTTGAAGTATGTTTTGTATAGTGTTTGATTTCTTCTTTATTATTTGTTAATACTATTTCTCAAACTGCTTATGTAAAAGTTGACCAAATTATAAGAGCTGGAAACCACATTCATACAAAGTCATTTTAAGGTAAGTGGAAATATAATGGCCTTCCTACAGAGTTTACAGGTGTTCTTGTAGCTACCTGATTTTACAATGCTCGTTCATGGAAAACACCAGCTCAAATCAGGAGTAATAACTCCATTTATATGCACAGCCACAGCTGTAAGAGAAACAGACTGAAAGAGGCTCACATTCCCCCAACCAGGGTTCTTACTTTGATTTGGTGAGTGTTAACATCAAGCATTTCATGTTTATAAAATATACACCAGTTTAGAGCAGTTGTCAGAGTTGTCCAAGACTTTCTGATGCATTTTACACCTGCCTCCTCAAGAAATATAACCTAATTGCTGAAGAATTTTCTTTTTTTATTTTTTCCATAGAGTTTCTACCACACTGATTTTCGGTATGACCTAGAGGTAAAACTTAAAGCCCCTCTCACACAATATTTTGGCATTTTAAGCCGGTCAGAAAGGGAATATGCTTATCAGAAAAATACTTCCCTGTGGTTCTCAAATTAAATTCTGAAAACAATTGAGGATGTCTTTCCAATCTGGGAGGTGAAATAAAAGTCAAAGAGGAGAAGGTTTCACCCAAGACCTGTGAAGAGAGTTTTATGGCCTCCATTAGGCATTCAGTAAATATTATGAACTACTTTATGAATCAAACGTCCATGACGGTACAAAACGAGCTGGTCTTTCTTATGTCAAAATCAGCCTTGCATTAAAGCCATGCAGCACAGCCTTTGAATAAACACCACTGATGATTTGAACTAGAATTGGAGTATATTTTACAGCCTTATTTTAGGGGTTCATACATCTCACTGCTGACTAGTGCTTCTAGATTTAATTGGAAATGTTTGTGGTTTACAGATTATGTATATTTAGCTTTTGTTGCTTTGCATGTAAGGAGTGCATTTTAAAATACAAAGCAAAGCATATTTGGAAAGCCTGTCAAAGTACCTTGCATGTTTATGTCTCTGTTTCTTTTCTTTACAACATAATCTTCAAATTAATTCTGTATAATAACTGAAGATGGGTAAAGGAAATAGTTATTTCTTTAATTTATGCTTGTGGGAATGAATTCATAAAGTTATAAATGAAGTATAAAATTTAAGTAATTGGCAAAAGTAGGACTTCTCCTCCAATAAAAAATTTTAGTGTTTTTCTTTGTTTTTGTTTTTGCTTATTTTCTTCTTCTTCTTTTTTTTTATTTTCTTAAAAGACATGTTACTTATATTTTTACTCACTTAGTTTATAAGAAGTATTTATTACAAGTAATATATTTGAAAATCAGTAAAGTTTTTCAGAAAATATTTTAAAAAGCCATCAGTTCAGGACTCCACTTTAGCCCAGGACAGTCAATCATTAAAATTCATATTACATGTACTTCTAAATTCACAAAAAGACCCCTTTGTGTACAATGGCCTGGAGAAGTAATGTAATATACAATTATGGTGCTTCTGAAAATACTAATTACAGGATGAAGCTAAATATCCTCTCTACCATGACTGGAATAGCCAGATGATTTTCCCCCATCTCACAGCTAATCAGGGATACCTACTTTTAGCAATGGACCAAGTCAATCGACTGATTTAATTAACTTTCTACAGATTCATACATGTGTTGGATGTGAC
>NW_011888936.1:925772-951756 GCF_000151845.1 Pteropus vampyrus
TAAGATTTTCATTTTAAAATATTTTCAAATATTTTTGAAGTATGTTTTGTATAGTGTTTGATTTCTTCTTTATTATTTGTTAATACTATTTCTCAAACTGCTTATGTAAAAGTTGACCAAATTATAAGAGCTGGAAACCACATTCATACAAAGTCATTTTAAGGTAAGTGGAAATATAATGGCCTTCCTACAGAGTTTACAGGTGTTCTTGTAGCTACCTGATTTTACAATGCTCGTTCATGGAAAACACCAGCTCAAATCAGGAGTAATAACTCCATTTATATGCACAGCCACAGCTGTAAGAGAAACAGACTGAAAGAGGCTCACATTCCCCCAACCAGGGTTCTTACTTTGATTTGGTGAGTGTTAACATCAAGCATTTCATGTTTATAAAATATACACCAGTTTAGAGCAGTTGTCAGAGTTGTCCAAGACTTTCTGATGCATTTTACACCTGCCTCCTCAAGAAATATAACCTAATTGCTGAAGAATTTTCTTTTTTTATTTTTTCCATAGAGTTTCTACCACACTGATTTTCGGTATGACCTAGAGGTAAAACTTAAAGCCCCTCTCACACAATATTTTGGCATTTTAAGCCGGTCAGAAAGGGAATATGCTTATCAGAAAAATACTTCCCTGTGGTTCTCAAATTAAATTCTGAAAACAATTGAGGATGTCTTTCCAATCTGGGAGGTGAAATAAAAGTCAAAGAGGAGAAGGTTTCACCCAAGACCTGTGAAGAGAGTTTTATGGCCTCCATTAGGCATTCAGTAAATATTATGAACTACTTTATGAATCAAACGTCCATGACGGTACAAAACGAGCTGGTCTTTCTTATGTCAAAATCAGCCTTGCATTAAAGCCATGCAGCACAGCCTTTGAATAAACACCACTGATGATTTGAACTAGAATTGGAGTATATTTTACAGCCTTATTTTAGGGGTTCATACATCTCACTGCTGACTAGTGCTTCTAGATTTAATTGGAAATGTTTGTGGTTTACAGATTATGTATATTTAGCTTTTGTTGCTTTGCATGTAAGGAGTGCATTTTAAAATACAAAGCAAAGCATATTTGGAAAGCCTGTCAAAGTACCTTGCATGTTTATGTCTCTGTTTCTTTTCTTTACAACATAATCTTCAAATTAATTCTGTATAATAACTGAAGATGGGTAAAGGAAATAGTTATTTCTTTAATTTATGCTTGTGGGAATGAATTCATAAAGTTATAAATGAAGTATAAAATTTAAGTAATTGGCAAAAGTAGGACTTCTCCTCCAATAAAAAATTTTAGTGTTTTTCTTTGTTTTTGTTTTTGCTTATTTTCTTCTTCTTCTTTTTTTTTATTTTCTTAAAAGACATGTTACTTATATTTTTACTCACTTAGTTTATAAGAAGTATTTATTACAAGTAATATATTTGAAAATCAGTAAAGTTTTTCAGAAAATATTTTAAAAAGCCATCAGTTCAGGACTCCACTTTAGCCCAGGACAGTCGATCATTAAAATTCATATTACATGTACTTCTAAATTCACAAAAAGACCCCTTTGTGTACAATGGCCTGGAGAAGTAATGTAATATACAATTATGGTGCTTCTGAAAATACTAATTACAGGATGAAGCTAAATATCCTCTCTACCATGACTGGAATAGCCAGATGATTTTCCCCCATCTCACAGCTAATCAGGGATACCTACTTTTAGCAATGGACCAAGTCAATCGACTGATTTAATTAACTTTCTACAGATTCATACATGTGTTGGATGTGACTACCAATCATATATTTTTAGTTTCTTATATAGACTTTTTAAAAACTAATTTCCCAAATAAAATTAAAGTATTGTATAATAGAAAGACAAATGTGAAACAGAATCTTCAGAACAAGGATCAAAAAATAAAAGTCAAGTAATGAAGGAAGGAACATATTTGAAAATCTAAGCTAAAATAACTACTCCATGTGATCATCAAACTCACTTCCAAAGCAAAAGGGAACAACTAAAAGGAAGCAGATGGATCCATCACAAAACCACTTTTTCTCAACATTATACTGCCCAGGGCAAAGTTTATTCCCACACTGTTTTTTGTATTAGAACTGATGAATACATTTGTAGGACTTATAATTGCTATAATATTTGATAAATTATAATTATGCAAACATTCTTTATTTATTAGAAGAGCAATTAATTCCGGGTATATAAGCACAATAAAACTTGGCAGGATGGCATCGATCAAGTAATGCTTGTTTTGCTAATGAAAGAGAATAGGGTTTACCTTTAGAATAACATTTCTCATGGCCATCTAGCAATTACGATTTTTAAATTCATGCTTTGGTTTCTATAATACCCACCCCACAATTTCTGATCATTTGGAATTTGGAAAATGTACAAGAAGGTTTTGAATCTAGATTAAATCTTATGTTACATATTCTTGAAGCTGCTATGTGGTCCAAATCAGATAGATTCAACACCAGCTGAATGAGTGAGTTAATTGATAAATAGTTTTGATTAATCATCTATTGTGTGCAGAGCACATATCAGCACTTGAGAGGAGTCAGTAAAGTCATCTAAGTCAGGGTTGACAAACTTTATGTGTAAAGAGTCAAAGAGTAAATATTTTCAGCTCTGTGGTCTACTTAACTCTTCTGTTTTATTGCAGAAGAGTAGCCATAGACAATATGTAAATAAATGGATATAGTCGTATTCAAATAACATTTTATTTACAAATACAGGCAGTGGTTGGTTTTGGCCTGCCTGTCATAGTTTACCAACTCCTGATCTAAACAAGTAGAAGATATATAAACTCATCTTTGAAATGTTACAAACAAAAGGTTTTTTTCTGCCTAGGACTTACTTTCAAAGTGTATTAACCAGCTTGTTCTCTACTGGAGCATCCTATAATTTCATACTGGGTTGAGAGGACTGTTAGGAGAAGTGCACTTGAAAAGTTCTTCAAAGACACGTCCTCCAAATTCCAGCCCTCAGCAACTTTCTCTTTCCTGATATAGTTATAGAAGTACAATCTTTGATGAGATTCCTTTTTTAACGGCTATAAACTTCAAAAAGAATAAAAAGAAATCCTGATGTTTTCCCATACAATCACTTTGTTTCTCACAATTATTCAACTATTGTTCTAACTGAGCCCCATGAGCCTAGAATTATACCAATTTTTAAAAGGTCATGTGATACTGAAAGGGTTTTTAGTATTATTAGGGCATCAATATATAGATACGAAAATATTACAAGAGAAAATAGTAAAGAAAATAAAGATATCAATTATGACAAAGAAGCTGATGATTCTGTGTTGGAAATTCACTTTATTGAAGCAACTGAGCTTGTGGATGAAACTAGCAACATCATATATGATCAATAAATGTCTACTGACATGATACACAGATTTACAGAAAAGCTAAGACTAACAACTGCAAGAAGGGTTCTTGTTTTGGCAGTTTCTTCCCATGAGTTGTTTTTAGTCACTATCATTCTGTCAAAGAGAGGAGGAGTGTTAAAAGGAAGATGAGGTTCTCTTATAGAGATTTGTTCCCTTTCTCCTGGATGTGAGTTTGTTTTACTTTCTAACTTAATTACTATTTCATATGTCACATTCTCTGCCAACCACTGAACTGAGAAGCAGAGGATCAAAATCTGGCAAATCCACTGAACTCTCAGATGCTCTAGTGGAATCCATAAATTAAATTTAAAATATTAAATCTAAAGTGGGAAAGTAGAGAATCAACTTTAAATTAAAAATAAATCCTTATCCAAAAATTTGGGATTTTCTGTCTTTCAAGAAACACAGAAAGAAGCTTTGTATCCCCAAGCCTAGATGTAAAGTTCACATTTTGGTCTTTCTGAACCAACATTAAAAACATAACATTTCAATTTGTGCCAAGCATTATATGAGTTCCCATGGGAGAGATTTTAAAACTAAGAACAAGATATTGTATTTACCCACCATGAGCTTATAATTTTCTTGGTGAACAAAAGTAACGTACAAAAGAAGATGACTATGAGCCCGTATTTAATCACTGTTAGATTGCATTTTGTATATATACTCTCATTTAGAGAGAAGATTCAGCATGAGCTGGAGGGAAAAAAAAGGTACTTCATGAAACTGAGAGAAATGAATGACTCTTTGAATGACTGTTAAAATACAAGTCTGGACAATATACAGGTCCCTATAAGTACAAAGAGTAATTTGGAGTTAACACTTAGGTAATTGGGATCTATTTCAGTGTCTTCAAATAGTGAGGGAATAAATTTATATTCATCTATTTGTCATCTTGAAACTAAGTAATTATTAAATAAAATTACATATATATATACACATATATATGAAGTTTTTTGCATACAACAGAGCTGACTAAAGCTTGGCTGTTATTATCTCTTAGTGTAATCTTTTCAATTTACAGATAAGAACGCCAGGTCCCTGAAAAGTGCAGTGATTTGCTCTATGTCATACAAGAGAATCACCGATAGGGCAGGCCTCTCTCTACTCAATCATGATTAAGAGAGATAATCCCAGACTGTTCCGAATGGCCTTCCTGGAGTTCTACTGTCTGGTAGCCTAGGTTTGATGGACTACATTAGTGGTCTTGCATACTAACGACCTAAAAATAGACACAGAATTTAAATGCAGAAGGAAAAGGCAACAATCTGGCTTCTATTCAGACTAAATTCTAACCCTGAAATCTCTGTTGCCCAAATACATATTAACATGCTTCTATTTAAGATGTTAAGCAGCTTGGGTTTGAATTTCAGCTCTACATAGCATTTAGAGGCCGTGAGGCCTCTAATTTGTTAAACCTCTCTGTCTCATTTTCCTCATCTTTAAGATAGAACATACCTCATATAAACGTGAGGATTAGATTATTTAATATCTAAAAAAGATATTAAAAGAGTCTGGCGTAGAACAAGTACTCCATTAATAATAGCTATAATTATTATTTGCCTTTATTAATTCCCAGTCTATCCTTAGATTTTGCTAATTAGATATAGCACTGAAGTGCTTTAATTATTTTGAATCATACCTGACTCAGCATCACAGTTTCATAGAGACTTAGAATGCTATTGAAGGAAATTCAATTGAATAAAGTTTTTAAGACATTTATTTTTCTGTGCCCCAGCCTGAAACCCCACTATAATAAAATTAAAAGAAAGAAAGACGAAAGTATTAAAAGGTATACAAAATGTTTAAATAAGGAGAATGTCAAAAGGAGAGGAGATGAAAACAGATGAGAAATGTTAACACAATTTTGAAAGTTAGAACGCAGAGTTGAAGTTTAACTATCGGCAAAGAAGCAACATTAAAGCACAACTTCCTACAATGAGAGCTAATTTTTATCACAGAATCCTAGAAAGGACCCAAAATTAGAAGCACCAGTTACCTCTGAAAACAAGTATAAGGGGCCAAGTTAGAAACAGGATGATTGTCTGAAAATTTATCTAAGGAACAGTTAAAATCCCACTTTCTTTGGCTCCATGTGCTGGGCAATCTTCAGTACTTCTGATGCAGCAGAATACGTGAGGAAATCCCTGCAGAAGGGCTTCAGATACACCCAGCAGAGTCTACAAATAGGGTATCATGAAACTCATGGTTTTCATTAACTGATTGACTAAATTCACCTTCCATGCATGAATTTTATTGGAGGTTAGTGGAGTCCAGCATAATCCCATGCTCAGAGTTAAAGTTTCTATAAATATGTCTTGATTTTAAATAACATTTCGTTAAAGGTTATGGTCAATAAAAGTCTCTCAAAATTTATTAACTTTCTTTATCTTCTTTGATTTCAGTTAGTATTTGACATTAGTAATTATTATAGCAGTTGGTGCCTGAATAGGTTACCTCAGAGAAGTGTGGAACTATCTTTGAGTAGAAAAGATTTCTGTCTGCTTCTCACTGACACTTGGAAGGCTACAAATTTAATGAGTTTGCTGTTCAACTATGGTGGAATACAAATGGCTGCTTTGGGAGTTAATTCTTCAGAGACAGCCTAAGACAGCCTAAGACAGTCTAAGACAGCCTAAGACAGCCTCGGACATTCTACCTTAGCACAGGAAGCATATGTATTTTCTAGAAGGTAGCAGAAGTTGATTAGGAGAGAGCCAGCAGAACTGCTAATGATCTGATAGTCAGGTAAAGGAGGATAAGCAAATAGAGGTCTCATAGATCTTCCATGAAGAGATGAGTGAACCCCATTTGAGATGTCTGAGAATTAGATAAAAAGTGTTAATGCTCAGCCCACTCTGACAAGCCCAGGACTAGTTGCTCCCTCCTCACAAATGCTGTGGCATCATATGAGTCCTCAAGGACTGAGATGCCTCGCAGGGGTAAGGCACAAACTGGGAAAAATCCTGAATTAACTGAACTTTAAAACTTAAATGTCTGAAAAAATCTGGAATTTATTCACCAGAGTAAGTTTTCTGCCTTCTGGAAAAAAAAAAAAAAATGGGGGATTGAGACATTTAAGTTTAGTTATGAAAAAATAAACAGTTACTTTTGGCAAATGTGGGGGTTTTTTGACTGGAAAATTTATACCCACTGGCCTTGTAATTGCTCCTCTACTCAACTCCTACTGGAACCCAGTCCACCAAGGTTGCACTGTAGATCATTTTCCTTCCTCACTGTATTTTCTTGTTCCCTCCTCACTATACCTTCCCCACGATATGAACTCCATTTCTATGAAGATGAATTCAAATGTTCTCCATTTTTAGCTTCCAACTTTTCTCTGAATTCCAAAAGCAATTTCTCACTGTTTATCTATATAATCACCTCAGACTCTCTCATAAGATGCAAAGTTGCTTCTCCTTTCTTGGTCGTGTAACCTGGGCCTATGTATTCACTCGTCATCTGAGACTCAATCATAGCATTGTCTCTAGAACCTCTCCCCCACTTTCAATCTTGGCTCACGCACACTTGTACTGTCTCCTAGGACCTAGATTTCTAACTTTATATTCTGGATTTGACAACTTCATCTGGTACTTTCACACTCTGCACTTCAATTGCATACCCTGGCTTGTGTATAATTGTCAATTTTGGCACTCCCCTAGTTTTGTACTCACTATTGCCTCCAGTGACATTCCAATCCCTCTCTTCCCATTCCAATCACTCTCTTCCCATTCCAATCAAAAGTATGAGCCTGGAGGTGGCAAATTCTGACAACCATAGTCTCATGTGGATAATTCTAAGTTTCCCAACTTGGAATTCTCTTTAAAAACTTTCTATTCAGAAACATCTGAGTCTCTTCCCTCTTGTTCACTCTTCACATCCACTTGGTGTCTAAGTGCTCTTAATATGGTCTTCAGAGTGTATTTAATATTGGTTTCCTCCCTTGTATTTTCATTGCCATCACTTTAAGGCTCTCATTAGATAACTGAAATAGCATGCTACCTGGCTGCCCTACTTCCAAGTCTCCATCACTGAAATGTAAGATGCATCGTTATATAAGTAATCTTTCTAAAACTTAATTTATTTTTAATCTTATTCTATAAAAGACATGTGGAAAATCAAAACAAAAGAAGACTATTCTCTTCCGTCAGTTTTCAATGGTTTTCCATTGTCCACAGAACAAAACCCAGATGTCACTCTTTACAATCATATCCTTGCCTACCTCGATGAATCCAATATACAATCTAACGTGTACTCTCTGGTTCTAAACATCCGCTCCTAATTTTCCATCTTCCCACAAGCCCATTCCTCCCATCTCTAACAGTTGAAATTTCCCCATCCTTTAAGAAACAACGCCAGCGTCACCTCCCACTGGAAGGTTTTCTTGATCTTTGAGTTGTAATTAAAATTGTTAGCTGAACTGCTTCTCCTATGCACCTCAAATTTTGTGTGTACCTCTACCCAGTATGAATCACACTCCAAATGGCAGAAAACTTGTTTGTGCATGTCTCTATCACTGGATTATTACTTCCCTTGGTGATAACACCCATGTTTTTGCCATGGCCTTTAAGATAGTATCAAGCACATAATGGATGCTCAATAGGTGTTAAGTCGAATATATTAGAATTTCAGAAAAAAAAAATACCAGTACAAAACACTGTCCCTATTTAAATCCAACTGTCCATCCTCTCTAATCTCCCCTACTCCATTCTGTCTCCAGAACTGGGCAGAACTAGAGAAAAAAGTACAAACATATTAGAGCTTCCCAAAATGGCATCCTAAAGCTATAGGCCAATCAAAATGAGTAGATATCACTGACATAGAGGCAAATAAAGTAGCATAGATCTCCAAAGGTACCGCATAGTAGAACTTATAGAGAAAAGATATTAATTTTGTGTAATTATTTTATAAGGAAGGAGTTTACTCATAGCTATTACATTTAGGATGACTCCATCTCACCCTGACATTCATTCCAAAGAGACCTCAAGAGTGTTTGTGGACTGGAAATGACCCAAGTTCCCCATGTGTTACCATGATTTTAATTTAAGCTTGACACAAATTGTTCTTTTATCAGTGTTGATTTTGTGCAGAAACTTTAATAGGTCAGGAAAATATTTGAAATGAATTCTTTGCTTATAATTGTTTTGACTTAGAAGTTGAGAAATCTTAGACATTTTTGTTTAGTGGATGGAAATATGCATAACTTTCAAAACTCAGAATATTTATTCAGCAAGAAGAGTTTAAATGAGTATGAGTAATTTCTAGAACTAAAAATATTACAGACAGATTATTATTTTTTAAAAGTTTTCATTCTGAAAGTATAGTTACTTTAACCATTCACTAAATATTCTCGATGCATTTATTAGGCAGCTTCTATGCTAGGCAAGTGTGAAAGTGCCGCTACAGTTTACTAGACTTCACCAACCTTTACATAAGTACCACCAGCACATATGATGCATTAGACATTTTTCATGTGTTGCTCAAGGAAGATATTACTGAATCAAATTTTCTAACAGTAGAATGAAATATATTAAATCAGAAAATAATAGAAAGAGTGTTTACAACTGAGTCCTAGAGAGTTTGTTCAAACCAAAGATGGAATGTAGAAGTCAAAGCTGCTCCTTTTATCAGAGGTTTTTTGTGACACCTCCTTCACTCAAGCCTTCTGAATGAACCAGCAAAGCTTCTTTCCACTAATCAGTTCGCTGTGACCTCTCTCTCCCTAGCCTCATCTCAAGTAAAATTATGAGTTGCCTTAGCTTTGCACAGGATTAGAATTCTAACTATTTGTACCATGAAATCTAGCAAAGATTTAATTAGCACTAATGAGATGAGAACCTTTGGTGCCCACTTTTCTCTGTGTAGGTGGAGGATTATAAAACTAAATGAAAAGTTGTGTTGGTAGTTGGCAAAGTGGAGGCTCAGATTTCATGACAGTTTCTGGACTCAGCTTGAATAAGAGGCTGTGGAAACCTCTTATATGATTGTCTATATTCTACTTGGATTTAATTCCACCAAAAACAAAACATGACAAAAACTAGAACTTTTAAACACTATTATGAATCACTCTTCCTGAAAATAAACCATACATTGGAATAGGATAATGGACAAGTCAAAATCCCATCCACGAGAGACTTAATGTGAATAAAGGAGATAAATATGAATGGAAACAACTGCAAAATGTGGCTGAATGGCGAACGCTCTGAGTGGTGTGAAAATGCTATGGAAGGGAAGGGTAGTATTTGTATGTTTTTTAGGGATTAAGAATAGAGGGGATTTTACTGAGAAGTTGATGTTTAAACTGAGTTTTAAATATTGCTAAGATTTCAAGCAGTGGAGGGAGCCATTGGGAATGGAAATTAAGAAGCAGTTTCTGAGCACAAGGGGCATAGTGGAAAAAACAAAGCGAAACAAAGAAGTTTTAAACTGTTATCTCTCTTTAAGCAAGAAAGAGAGAACAATGAATTCTATAGATCATTTCCAGCTATTTTACAGAAGGAATTGAGCTTATTAACCTGAAACTATATGACACAATTTTTCTAACAAATAGGAAGTATATAACAAATAGGAAGGATATGCCTCCATGCATTTTGTAAACATTGACTGAATTATTAGTTAAGTCTTAAAGTATTAGGGATAGTTTTCTCTTTTCAAGCCTAGAAAATGAACTTTTTTAAATAAAGAAATACCTGGTGGATAAAACATTTGGTCCTAATAAAAACCCCAATAGGGTCCATAGTCTACCTGGATTCCCAGACGGCTTAGGCCTTCTTTGTTCCTACTGGGCGACGGCCCATGATAGATGCAGAGTAAAAACGGATGTTACAGTCACTAAACATCTGGACTGAAGAACTTTTGATAGCAGGCAAATAAGCCAAAACATGTGTAATTTCCAGCTGTGAGTATGTTAAATCAATCTAACTCTTACGTTTCTGATTTGTATGGAAGCTAAAAATTTCCTTAATGTAAGCTCATGCATTCATTACTCTATGTTGGTACTATAAGTTCTTCTGGTTATGTAGCAGAATCTTTAATATATTTGGAGAAATGTAAAAGCTTATGAAAAAATTCATGTTTTGAAGATTATTTGAATTCATTTTAGATTTCTCAGAATTAAAATTTGTCAATCCTACACGCAACCATATGTATGACCAAGTCTTACAATTTCCGTGTATGTTAAATCCTTTAAAGTACTCTTTTGAAGGAATTTGTATATTTAAAGTTTTCAAACTTTAAATATAAAGTCAAAAATTATATTAATAGTGGAGTAAAACAGCAAAATGCATGAATATTAAAAGATAAAAGATGCTGACATAGAACATTGGGATATTTCCCCATAAATCTCTGAACCCCTCAAAATTTGAGTAAATCCACATTGAAATAATATAGAAATATGCAGGCCTGGCTTAGGTAGGAGGATTAGGATTTATATAACCAGGCATTCTTCCAGGTGGTTAGATAAGTTTCTAAAACCTTCCCAGGATCAGTTTACTCTGACACAGATTTAAACAAGAATTAAATGAAGTAAAATAAATATTGTGCTAACTTAATGCATAGTGCATAATAAAGGTTCATTAAATGTTAGTCTCTTTCTTCTCTTCTGTAATGCAGCAACACATAGAGAGGGCTGAGTTGGTACTAAAAGAGCCCTCGATGCTGTTTAGGACAGCAGGGACTTCGCCAAGCAAACAATTACAGCTCATTAATAATAAGGAGAGTCGCTTGCAAGCCAACTTCCTCTCTCAAACCTCAGCAACACAATCTTTAGTGTACTGTTCAAGTAGCCTGAAAGACTTAAGTGTAAATATATCCTGTTTGTCCATGAATCTAAATACTTGCTGCCTCAATTTCTTGCTTTTTGAAAGGATATGGGATAAATTTACATTAATCTTTCATATGTACTGTATTGTTCCTCCTTTCCCCCCACCTACTAATGGCAGGACATAAGCAACCCCGTTGATTGGAATTACCCTTCCTTTTTACTTCAGATCCTTGAATTATGAGTGGTTAAAAAATTAGAACTGTATCCAGAGAACAGAAAAAATTCTGGACAGTTATTTCTTTTTTTATTGTTATTAATATAGGTGTCCCAATGTCTGCTACACCTTACTAAAATTCATAAAGCTAAACACAGCATCTATTCCACTGAAAAGTGGGAATAAGTGGCAGAGAAAATGAGAAATTAACTTTTTGTGTATAGAAATAAGAAAGAATATGATTTTTTACTGTTGTTTAACATGGGTATCTTAGGATTTTCTTGGACTTCCTGAGACTGTAAAGTAACAGACAGAGATAATAAGTATAAACTCAAAACACCATTTAGAAGAAATACATTTCAGGTACCTTGTAAACAAGGGGAAAATTGTACTAAAGTCTGTTTCTGCTTCTGAAAGAAATGTTCATGTTTTTGTGTAATAATATACAGTTTATCTTTCCCCCTAAAAGCATAAAAATTGATCATACAGCACACCATTTCCTCAAAAACTGGAATGCACACATACAAAATGAAATGATGATCAATGGCTACATACAATGAGATAGCCAATGATATCACCAGACATAAGTGAGAAGCTATTTGTAGCCACTAAATCAGGTTTCCCTATTCTTCCCTGTCCTATTTCTTCTACCTAGTAGCACGCATCTATCTGTATTAGAAACTCAAGAAGACTCTTACAAGACATTTCTTTTACTGAACCAGTGTTTTAAAATAATCTGCGAAAGTGAACAGAAACCAAAAATTCAAATTGACCTCCTTCCAAAATGTGATGTCTGGAAATTACCAGATGCGCCATATTCTTCCCCTCGGTCTATTTTTAGAAAGGCAAGGGCAAGGTGGCACCTTGTTTTGTCCCTTACATTAAAGCACAATAAATGAATGAGAAGCCAGCACCATTCATTTTCATACTCCCTAATGACTTAGTGTAAGATATCTGTCAATTGTAACAATGAAATCAAAGCAGCATTTATCATATTTTTATTTGAAATCTTAATGCGGAATAAAAGGAGAATGAGATAGTCTATAATATATTTAGGAAACATTTCAAAAAGCAAATAAAATCTGGCACCAGGGAAGTATCTATTATAGACAACTTAGGATTCACTGCAGTTGGAGCTGAACTTGAAAACATTCAAATGGTGATTTAGCACTAAACTTCAGAGACTTGAATGATCTTGATAGTAGGTGAAAACCAACACTATGATATAAATTGTTTAGTCAAAGTGTCAAGCTTTTCCATTTCTATTCCTTTTATTGCAAACTCGCTTACTTTATGTGAATGCTAACACATATAAGATCCTAAGAAGCAAAATGGTCACAATTTTTTTTTATAATTCAAGCATTCCCATTCACATGTCTAAGCGAAGAGAACCAACCATTCTGATGAGCTGAAAAGGCAATGTAGGTAGGAAAATGGATTGGAGCAAAGCTTCCTACCTGTAATGCTAAAGGCTCTTCTTAACTTGATGACATATTTCTCTAACACCCTTGTGCACACCTGCCATTACGTTCCTGTTTCTCTATTCTCACTAGGATCATTAGAGGATTTTCTGAGCAATCAGACAAGCAATTACTATAATGCAGTCTCAACACTAGTTGGTCAACATAAGATCAACAGCCAGTGCACTTAACTCAAACAGCACCATTGCCAGTAAATGTGTTTTATGCTCGCATAGAGTGAGAATATGTAGAAGAAGCTGGATTCAAAAGCTTTGCAAGAGAGCTCCTTTGTTTATTCCCATTGAAGATTTGGCTCTGGTGAACATTTAGGAAAACAATATTAATTCTGCTGCTTCAGAGGATCCTTGGGGAAATCTGATAAATATCTGATTAAATTTGTCTCCAACATAATTACATTAAAGTCAAACTTGTTTAACTTTTTCTATGCTTGGTTATCTCTGCACAGCCAAAGAGATGTTAATTGGCAACCCAGCGTATAATGTATTTATACCACTGGTGGTTTATTAAGTTCAAATTTTATGATGCAAATGAAAAGAGATTGAAGTTATTTTTTAAAGTTAATTCGACTTTGAGGTTTTTGTTTTTAAATGAAGGCTGTGAATGCTTTGATTTACTTTTTTTTTTTTTTTTACTATTATTAAAGAATGTAAATGTTTGGAAGATATTATATGTACATAGATGTATTCTTTATATTTCTAGACATTAGAAAATAGACCAAAGAAAAATTTTAAATATGAGGGACACTCCACCCTTCCGGTATTAGTGAAGGACTTTTCCTTAAGAATTTACTGCAGAAAGGGTTCTTCACACTTGAATTGCCTTCCTCAACTCTTTCGTTGGTTATACTTCTTGAACCTGCCCTCAGAGAACTTTTAATTTAATATAAAGTACAAGAAAAAATGCAAAAATAATGTTTTTAAAATTGAAACTCAAAGCATTATATTACTATTAATGCAAAAAATTGCTCTCTATACTCTTAAGTTTTTCTGAACATGCTGGTGGATTTCTATATGCAAATGAAATACGATTTTAAATGGGGATTATCTTGTTGTCTTAGTTTTGGATGAAGCCCTAAAGTTAAGACAAATGGTGTTCAGTGCTCACACATTTTAAATAGTGGTGCCAAAACATCTATGCACAATTTGCTAAGGGGCGATGTCAAATCTGGCCCAGTATACTGTAGACTATCACTGACTTCAGAATATATAGAAGGGAACCGGTACTGGTACTGGTCCGTGGCCTGTTAGAAACTGGGCCGCACAGCAGGAGGTGAGTGGTAGGTAAGCCAGTGAAGCTTCATCTGTATTTGCAGCCGCTCCCCAGCACTAGAATCACCACCCCAGCTCCACTTCATATCATCAGGCATTAAATTCTCATAGGAGCACAAGTCCCTGGTACCCAAAAGATTGGAGACCACTGCTAGAGAGTCTATTGTCAGAGTTCTGTGCTATCTCACTCACCTAAACACTGGAAGATAGTGACACCTGTCTGCAAGTAGCTATCTGGAGGGGCCTGTGGCTGCTGAGCTGGCAGACAATACTGCTCTGATAATAGCCTACACTGCCCAGAGTGTAACTGAGCAAGGAAGCTTACATTTCCTGGTGGCCAGATCTGAACCCAGTTGAAGGGTAGCGGATTGGGTCATTTCAGAGGAGCCTTGCTCCTGAGGGTTGCTTGAAGGAATAATGTAGCCCTTACAGAGATGGACTATAGGAGTCAAGGACCATGTGGAGAGCTGTAGGCAGCCAGCACAGGAAGCATCAACTTATCATGGAGCCACAGGTAAAGATTCCCATTAGGGATTCCTGAGGGGCCCTCAGATTGCCCCGCACCCAAACAAAGGGCCATAGAGCATTCAGCACTGCTGGAGGGCATGATTAACAGATTACAACTGTAAATTCTAGACTTTTTCTGAAACTTACTCTCCTCACTCTTCATCAAGAGACTGCATAGTGAGAGGAGTGAGAGGGCAAACCATGAAGCGCACCTCAAAACCCTTCTCATTGCAGTTTTCCCAGTCAGAGCTAGATTTAGATTAGAAGAGAGTGGAAGCTTCGATCTGGATGAGAATAATTTTGATGTTAGATTGTATTGAATATAAATGTACTAACAAGAAAACTTAAAGTACCTGGAAAAGCTATGGGGCTGGCCTAGGATTTCATTCATGGCCATGCAAGAAAGAGTTCACAAAACAGGGTGAAATGAGCTGTCCTAAAAAAGATAACTCTTAAGTCTAGGTTATGTGATCTCTCATATGAGTTTTGAGAGGCATAACCAAAGAGAGCTAAATCACCTTGTAGAACAAGGAGAGAGAAATTTGAAGTTTACGAAGGGGTACTTCAGAGAGGGAGTGAAGGCAAGGAATCGGCACATTGTGGAGAAAAGGGAGCAGAAAGCTAAACCATTGATGGCAGGGCTACTAATAAGGGCTTAATAGAACAGAAAGAAATATCTAGTAAGAATTTCCATATTATTTTCTATGAGGTGTATAATATTAGCTTCTCCCTTCTGCTACAAAGTCTCCTGTAAATGAATGAATATGTATGAGTGGAATATTTTTAGCAGAACTTGAAGAGATAAAGTGTCTCAACTCTCAGTTACTGTGGGGACATGGAGAAGGTAGGTCATCAATATAAGGATGGATTCACATAAAAATTTATCCTGAAGAAAGTGGTGTTTAAGCAGATTTTCTAGCAAAAAGGAAGTGTCTCCTGTAGATTCCATAATTTATCTATTTATCTCTCTACACTTCATTTACCTTTATATGTTTGATGTTGCTCATCAATGTGCATTTGATTGTGATGATGATGATGATGTGGTGGTAATGGTAATGATGAGGTTGGTGATGAACAAAACTCCTACTATTTTTAAATGTTTACTGTGCTAAGTGTTTTTCATAAATTATTTTATTTAATCCTCACAATAAACATATGAAATAAATAATACCGTCTCTCTTATAGATGAAGAAATACAGCCTCACAGAGAGTTGATAATTTTCGATGCTACTCAGATAGTAAACGGTTGATATAGAATTTGAACTCATTTGTCTAAAACTTAGTAAAAATTTAATTTGAACTGAATTCCCTCTGTAAAGGTAATTCTTATAAATGAAATATGCCAAGACTGTTAATTTTCTTCTACCTACTTTGGATTTCATTTCCCTCCCCCACCTTTTTTTTTTCCTAGTTTCCTAAGGTAGAAGCTCAGATTATCAATATTAAATCTTTGGGTTTTTTAAAAAATTATGCATTCAATACTATATATTTCCACTAAGCACTATTTTTCCTGCATTTACCACAAATTTTGATGAGTTATATTTTAGGACCCAAATGTGGCCTATCTTGGTGAATGTTCCATGTGAGCTTGAGAAGAGTACACATTCTATTGTTGTTAGATGTTTAGCTCACCAGGTTCTTATGGATTTCTGCCTCTTGTGTCTGTCAGTTACTAAAAGAGGGGTATTAATATCTTCAACTATAATAGTGGATTCACATAGTTCTCCTTGCAGGTCTATCAGGCTCTGTTGTTAGGCAAAGGTGCATTATGTATGTTACATCTTCCTGAAGAATTTATCGCTTTATCATTACGTAGTGTTCTACTTTGTACTTGATCATTTCCCTTGCTCCAAATTCTTTTGTCTGCAATTAATATAGATGCTCCAACTTTCTTTCGATGAGTGTTAGCACAGTATATGTAGCGTCATCTGTTTGCCTTTAATCTATCTGTGTCTTCGTATTGAAATTTGGTGTATTATAGATAACATATAGTTAGGTCTTGATTTTTCATCTACTTTGACATTCTCTGTCTTTTAATTAGTGTGTTTAGAACATTGATGTTTAAGTAATAATTGATACCTTTTGGATTAATATGTATCATATCTGCAACTGTTTTCTAGTCATTGCCCTTGTTCTTTCTTTCTTTCCTCCTCCTTCTCCTTCTATCTTCTACCCTTTTTATGTCTTCTCTGGTTTTAACTGAGTACTTTATATGATTCCGATTTTTTCTCTTCTCAATTATACTTTTTAAGAATTGTTTTTACAGTGGTTTGAACAGACTTTTCTCTGAGTTGGTTTATGATGCTGTGTTTGTCTCTTCAGGCTGTGTTTTTTGCCTTTTAGCATGCTTATATTTTATTCTTGAAAGCCAGACATGCTGTATTGGGTAAAAAAACTGGGGCAGATAGGCCTTTAATATGAGATTTTATGTTTTTCTAGTTATGAGTTAGATTATGTTTCCTGTTTGTTGTAGCTATGGTGTCAGAGACTAAAATTTCCTCTAGCATGCTGTTTTTGTCTCTGATGTTGTCCTTCAGTTTTTCTAGGTACTCCTTAAATAACATTTAAAGCTTTCGGGGTGGGGGGAGTGTTTTTTGTTTTTTTGTTTTCTTTTGTTTTTTTTTGTATTTTTGTTTTTTGTTTTTTGGTTTTTTTTAGCAGCAATGCTTTGTTATTATACAGGAACTCTATTTATGTGTAGATAAGGTGTGGGGGCAGGGACATGTTGTGTGATCCTATGGTTAGATCTCAGTCTATCAATGAAGCTGAGCTGAATATTTCCATTCCTTCACATTGAAGGGCTGGAGTTGGGTATTTCCCTTTATCTGGGTTGGTTAGGTTCAGGTAAAATAGTTTTCCTTCAGGAAAGACCTTGTTGAGGAAAACAGAGAGCTCTGGGCTATTTCAGAATTGTTATTGTCCTCCTCCCTTTGACAGAAGCAGAAGGAGATTTTTCTCATATCTTCACAGTGAGAACCTGGCAGGGGTTCTGGAAGTTAAAACTTTCAAAAGTATGGAGGACCTCCTAAGGCTAGCTTAAGAGTTGAAAACTTCCAGGTGGTCCAGTCTTAGGAGGACAGAGCTTTGTGTACCTGGAACTCAAGCCAAATAATGAGGTTGGGGTACAGGTGGTAGGATTCAAGAGAGCCTCTTAGGAAGTTTGCTTTAGTGTCATGTAGCATTTATGCTGACACCAGCACCTGATACTTCACTTACACCTGAAGACTCTAAAAGCAAAAGCTATTCTGATGACAGAATTTGATGGGGCAAAACAAATGTGAGTTTTCTATGCACCTACTGAAGATCCAGTGGAAGGAACCTAGATTAGTCATTTTGAAAAGCATTCTACTTAAACAAAATGCCAGACAAGGTGATTGCCACAGCAGATGAAACATGAAAAAACAAAGATGGAGGATGGAGGCCTAAGTGTCCAGCAACAGAAAACGTCACCTGTATTAAGGTATATCAAACAAGGGATCCCAACAGGAACCTATGAAACCACCAACAGGAGGAAGACCCACCATTTAAAATCCTCCCACTTACAGAGCAGTTAATAACTGTACTAGTTAAGTAAGCTATTGTGCCCTGTATCATGTTCTTTTCTCAATTCAAACTCTGGAGCAGCTAAATGCATCCTGGTGAGTAGAACAGGAACAGGAGAAGAGTTAGGTGGGAAAAGAAAAGAACTTTACTATGTCCCATGATTCCAACTACAGTTGAGATAGGAAGGAAGATATAACAAGAAGATGGTTTGAGTTCATGTGATTATTAAACTGAATTAAATAATTATTACCTAAAATTGACAATAAAATCTATAGGAGAGGACAGAGATTTCATCTTAGGAGTTGAGGAATGGTGGCTTAAATTCAGAGAGTAGATTTAAAGGAGCTGTGTTGAGAAAGAATGGAATAACTTTCTTCTATGGTGTTCAGTTAATTCAACAAGCCAGTTACACTTACAATAAGGCCATAAAGAGCAAACACGAAGACTGAATTTAAAGTTGATTGTGTCACACAAGATCTGGGTATACAGAAGCCTTAAGAGTGCTAGATCTTTTGTATCTAATGTGTGAAATAAAGCCACAGTACTTTTGGGTCTATTTTGTATTACTGGAACCAATTTCTGGCAGAGGAAATAAGTGCTTCCCTTTATGGGATAAGACTGCCAAGTCCTCTTTAAACAGATGGCTGTTATTTCATTATTCAACATATTTTCCCTTGACACTTCTCTCTCTGACAATTACTGCTGCAGATACAGTCGTTTATTTGTGGGAAATTTTTGAGATAGTTTTTGAGAAACAGTATCCAGAGATATAAAGGACTTCTCTCTATTTCTTTATCCATCTACCAATCTGTACCAGAAATTAGGTTGGATAAACCAAGACTGATTTCAATTACTGATTGAGTTACAGAGAATTTCATAAACCATTTTCTTGACTGATCTCGGAGACTTAGTACTAGTACTACTTCAAATTCTGTTTGGAGTGGAGTAGACAAGTTACTTTACATGACAACTAATTCCCTAGATAGCTATATATACTTGATCCTTGTGAGCTTCAGGATGCCAACCTCTGCACAGTCAAAAATCTGCTTTTAACTTTTGATTCCCTACCTATAAGAGCCTACTGTTGACTGGAAACCTTACCAATAACATAAACAGTTAATTAACACATAGTTTGTAAGTTATACATATTATTGAATTCTTACAATAAAGTAGGCTAGAGAAAAGAAATTATTAAGAAAATCATAAAGAAGAGAAAAATACATTTACAGTATTTGTTGAAAAAAAATCGTCATATAAATGGACCCACATAGTTCAAACCTGTGTTATTTAGGGTCAACTGCATATATTACAATGAAAACCTAGACTTTCACAGTTGAAAGGAATACTTAAATTCATCTATCTCCCATCTAATAAAGAAATCAAAGTGTTTCATGTGACTGATATTGACATTTTGCAAACAAACAGAGTAGAACAACAGGAAACTGGCACCAGGACACTTTATTTCTTACGACCTCTGATCTTTGCTTATTTCTAGGTAGACTTTTTCTTGGGTAATAATTCCCCACACAATGAAAAATAAGGCCACGGTAACTCCAGGCTTGTATCATTCTGCAGTTAGCCAGCCCAGAGAAGAATCACTTTCACAATGATTCTAAAAGAAGTCCTGGAGAGGACTTTACCTGGTCATGGAGCTGGTACCTGGAGGCAGAGCTGGTATCAACCCCACCTGAACTACAGAGACTAAAGGTGAGAAAGAGGTACTGATGCAGAGACATTTATTAGATTAAAAACTTAAAGTTCTCTCCACTAAGGGAGATTTTTGATAACTTCCATTTAAAAGTGTTTTTTTGAAAATGCTCACACCATTCTCTCTTTCCTCCATTAAATTTCCAAAATGTCTCCCAGAGCCATCCACTAATCATGGGTCTCCAAACTTTTGGGCACCAGGGATCAGTGCTCCTATGAGAATCTAATGCTTGAGGATCTGAAGTGGAGCTGAAGTGATGATGCTAGTGCTGAGGAGCAGCTGCAAATACAGATGAAGCTTCTCTGGTTTGCCTGCCACTCGCCTCCTGCCATGAGCCAGGGTTCCTAACAGGCCACTCACCAGGACTGATTCCCAGCCTGGGGGTTAGGGACCCCTGCACTAAATATCTCCTGCATCTTGGCTTCCAAAGCAATTCCAAAGAATTTTTCAAAAGTTGGAGAAATTCATAGAATCTCAGGAAGTGACAAGCCCATATATTATACTTGACTGTATCACTCCTTGCATCGTAGGGCTAGAGATCATTGCATTGTGGTTTAGTGTCAGGTTCATGACTGATAGCTCTTGGGACCCTGATAGCATCTTTTCATGTTCAGGCTTTAGCAGTTTAAGTGAAAACAGAGACTTTCATTCAGGGACTACTTCAAAACTTTGGCTCAAAATTTTTGGACAGACGATGAATTATAAAGAAATACATGGGTAATTTTCCAGAGTACTGAAAATTTAGGCATCATAGAAGCAAGAAATGATTTTGCTTCTCGGATTAAAATGAGATTGATTGGCCCCTGTAGGACCTGCAGTTTTAAAAGATCTCAATGTATGGTATTCATACATTCTAGATGTAAGAGGCCAGATGAATTTCAAATATTCTATCCCATTATCTCTATAAGTATGCTCATATTGTCAGACAATGTATCTGGGGTGGAGACTCATACAATATTGTCCCCAGAATTAAAGTAAGAACCTCATTGGTAACTTTATTATATAGGAAGCTCCAACATCCACCCACTAGCTGCAAGGGAAATTTCAGTCTGTATTTCTAAAGAAAATTAAAAATGTTTCTGGGGAGAAAAGTGGCATCTAGTTTTACTTGAAGGCACTTATCCAGGCTCCCTAGCCTACACCATGGCATTATATAGTGAGAGACAAGGTTTGTGTCATTTTCTGACTCCGAGGGAAGGTCATAAGAAAGGGTCTGTGATAGAATACACAGGTGAGTTAAATCTTTGTAGGAAAAAGAGAGAGAATAAAGTTGAATTCAGTGTCTTATCAAAGTTATTCTGCACCTTAGTTGTACATTTGAATTATTACTTGAGAGCTTTTAAAAATTACTGACTTCTTTCTTTGCTTCCAGCCCAGACAAATTAAATCAGAATTTGAGGGGCAGGGATCTGAAAAGTTACTCAACTGATGATCTGCCAGAGTGGAAAACCAAGGTTTGAGAAAAATGCAAAAGCCAGATATAAAATACATGTTAAACTAATTATAATTTAAATTATCAAACGAAGAAGGAAAGATTTGGGCAAGCTTTTTGTTACCATTTATTAAGCATGTAATTTACATGCATGCATTATGTTAGATACTCTCTAAAACATACTTGTGAAGTAGAAATAATTAACCTCCTTTTGACAACTGAAAAAAACTGATGAACATTTTAAGTGGCTTGAATAAGATCACAAAGAGCCAGGATATCTGACTGATGCTAACAAACCCATTAAAGGCAGGGACCATCTTACTCATTTTTCAATCTCTTCTACTTCTTATTGTACCCATCTTCACCTTCTAGCTAAGTAAGCATCTGCTCTAGAGCAGGAGTTTTGTAAAAGTTCACTTGACTGAACAAAATGGACTATGAGTGTCCTACGTGCATGAAACAGTACATGTATGAGGTAGTACTTTATTTTTCTCCTATAATCTACTTCAAATACCTCTTCAAATAATCAGCCAAGATAGCATGTGATAAGATAGAGTTTTGGTGCTTTCCATGTAGCTTAGGCCTTAACATACTATCATGACTAGGACCAGGAAGAAGCCAGGCAGCTCCAGGTTAGTGAAGGTTTGGACACTGGCAGAGACAAAAGCACAGCCAGGAATAGTTAGCCAAGGAATAGGTATGGGGAGATGTGAGTTAGGAAAGTAGATTCAAGGCCAGAGTTCAGGTTAAGTGTAAGTCAGGAGTTACATGAAGATGAGATAAAGATCTCACCAGGTAGGTGAAAGCAGTTGTTTTCCTCAAGAACAAACCTCAGGTAATCAGAACTACTATACTATAGGAATCAGTGTCAGGAGCCAAAGAACCCAGCATCAGCGGTGAGGTGCTGGCAGCATGAAAACAGGGCACTGGCCAAACAATTGAGATGCAAGGTATTAGACACCAGGAGCAAGTTAAATAAAATCCTATAGATATATGTCAAGTAACTATTTATGTGCAATCCACTGGGAACTGTAATGCAAAAGCAAAGATGAATAAGATTTTATCCCCAACAAGAGAATAAACTAATAGAGGGAGTAAGAGAAAGGTGTTATAGTAGTACATATGAGGGAGATAACACTGAAGATTCAGGGGTATTAAAGGGAGTTATTTCAAAATATTTCATGGAAGAGGTGAAATTAGAAATGTGCTTTGAAGAATGAGTAAGACTTTGATAGGCACACTTAGAAGTGAAATAAGAATATCTAAAAGGTAGATGGAGATCTCAGGCCCTGTTAAACTAAATTTCAAGGACAGGACACAGATTTTAGAAAACTGATAATGAAAAAGAGTTAAAAAGTATCAGCAGCATAGCTAGACCATTAGACTGTTCAAACACAGAAAGAGAATGTATGAGTTTATTTTCTAGAATAGCTACTCAAGGGAGTTGCTTAAGCTTAAGCATTTTGAACTAATAGTAGAAATTTTTACACTAGCCTATAACTTTCAGTCATAATTCAATCCATTAGCATGACAATAAAAAATGTTTTGATTCAACTTTACTATGGTTAAATCTTGATTGACAATATAAAAAAATCTAAATGGTATTTTAATAATCATGAATTATCTCTTCCAGGGATGTTTTCTTTTCAAAACATTGTTTTTACATGTTCAAGATGGATATCATCATTGAGGGTTCTTAGTCATTATAAATTAACTGTGTGCAGAAGACTCTTAGCCTTGTGCTATAAACATGGACATTTTGGACATCATTTTCTCTGAGATATCAAGATAACTTTTATTTCATCCTGTCACAGCAATCTCAAAATTGGTAGCAAGTACTTCATGTGTTGCCATTGAAAAAACAGCAGAAATCTCAGTTTGATGTCAAATAGCAGCCATTCATTTATTTGCCATTTGGCAAAGGATTCCATCCATTATGATTGTACCCTAGCAACTATCCTAATTACCTTTCAATTCCTAATTTTAAACACCTAGGAAACCTGGGTTACCATAGAAATTATTTTTCCACTTATGTACAACTGAACTCAGGTAAGTTTTTTTTTTTTTAAGAGATCCCAAATTTGATCATTGTTGCATCACAATCATAATATTTTCTGTAAAGAACACACATTTCTAAGATTCTACTCTTTGAGCAAAGTAACAACTTCTATGAAACCAAATTTTTACAGTAGTACATTTGTAAAGGTCAGCCATAGAGGGGCTTCTCAAAACTTGATATGCTTTCTAATGACCTGGAGACTTTGTTCAAATGCAGAATCTGATATTCAGTAGATCTGGGGTGAGGCCTGGGATTCCATATTTATAATAAGCATTCAGATAATGCTGATGCTACTAATCCTCAGATCACACACTGAGGAGTAAGGAGATGAAGAATCTATTTTGCGGTTCTTTAGAAATTTTAACTGATTTAAATTATTATAATAGTTTCTATTTGATCTTTGGAAATATACCAAAGTTGTACATTTTTCTTATTTCAGGTGATCACAAAATAAGTTAATAGAGCCAAGATACATGTGACTATATCAATTTGGAAACTAAGAACAATGCAGTTTAAGTGACAAAGTAGGAAATACCATAGGGTCATATCTCTTTATCGCATTAGCACTTAGAGATCAAGTTAATGATGGCTTCCTTTTCGAATTTTAACAACAGTATCTATTATAGGTAGAAATTCTTCTGGCATAGTCTCTTTAATACAAGAATGTAAGAGAAAAATATCTCAGGTAGAGGAAATGTTTACTTCATAATACAAAAAAAACAAAAATGTGGAGTTCAAGAAAGTTTTTTTCTTCTGGCCCAAAATTTAAAAATAGAATACTGGTTTTCATAGCATTAAAAATAATGCTAGTGTCTGACTCTGAGTATTCTGATGCTAGCTGGTAAAGTGTTATTTTACAAGGCTAAAAATATTTTGCAACACCACCTCTGCAAAAATAGGTAGAAACATACAGGTTTGGTTCCAAACCTTTGAAAGTTGAATAGCTCTTCTCTCCAAGGAGACATTTACAGGGCTTGTATCAAGGCCCTCTTCTCAGTGTGACTGGAGAGACGCATGTAAAGACACTGAAAATGACAGGCAAATTTTAAGAGTCTGCCACTCAGATTCCTTTGCTTAGATTACAACATCTAGCTACATGCTTAAAAGTCTTGTTTTTTGTAACCAAGCCTTCAGTGACTGAAATTGAAAGTGTAAGCAAGACAATCAAAATGAACAGCTCGGCCTTTGTATTTCTCAGCTGGGATAGCAATAAGGACTGGAGGTACTGCTTGTTTAATAGCTTAATACCCGTAATGTCATCTCCTATTTGAAATAATGTTCTTGTGGAGTAGAGATACTATAAAGCACGTATAGCCAGTACCATGGACTTAAATACTATGAATTATTTCTTAAGAAACCATGGCATTAATGGCAGACAAGCCAGGCAGAAGAGAATCATTGCTGTAGTTTTACACTAAGAATATGGTGCCTTAGGCAAAAACTTTTATTGCACTGCAGTCCATCCAAAGTGATCTTCAAAGATTCTTATATCAAAAAGCAGGAGAAAGAAAAAACTTCCACTTATTCGTATCTAAATTATATACTCAATTTTAAAAGGTTCAAAATTTTATGAAAGTTCAGTTTTTAATTTTCAACTGATCAATTTTGTTTTCACACTTACTCATTATTTTCCATTCTCAAACTCAATCCCTTGAAGAGAGGTCTGTCTTTCCCCTTCCTTTAACTCTAAGCTGCATAGACATGTGACGATTCACCTTGGCAATACCTATTTTAGATCTTTTGATGGTTCTCCATCTCTTAATTATCGTCCGAATATCTTAACATGGCATAAACGCCCTCTCATTGTTCAGTCTCCAACTACTTTTTCAGGCTCAATTTCTATCATTCTCACCACCTCTTCTTACTGACATTATAAAAGAGATTCTGGCCCTTACCACGAGGACAAGAGAGAAGTGAGAGGTGAAGGCCAAACTCAAGTACATAACCATGACATCTGTTTCCTTCAAAGTTTTCATCCCTAGAAAACCAGCTCTAATTGTATTTAAAAACTTTAATAATACGTCTTCTTCTTAGGAAGTGAATTGTTTTCGAGGGGAACCCATAACCTTAAATATTATTGGAGATTTAATGGTACAGATCATTGTTCTTATAAAACTCAACACTCCTACCAATATTTTTACATCCTTTCCTCTCGATCAAGACTTTGTGCTTCCGACAGTCAGATGTATATTATATTTATGTTTGTTACAAAAACAATTAGCACAGGATCCAGCATATAACATTCTTTTAAAAAAATCTTTAATGCATCAATGAATATAATATTGTTTATCCTGGCAGATTGTGTGTGCAAGAGTTAGAAATTAATCTGTCATTTTCACCAAAGGTTTGTCAACAATATGCAGATGTACTTAAGTACAATAGATATTAGGTACATAGTGCCTTGAAATGTGAGGCATTTTTAAAAAAAATTATGAAATATATTCATACATTAGAAGAGTGTATAAAAACTATATGTATATTTTAAAGAATAATAAGTAAGCCAATATCAAAATAGCCAAATTTTCCTTTTTCAAGATGCCTATGCAAATCATTTGCCCAATTTTCTATTGAACTATTTAAAATTTTATCCCAGATGTTAGTTATTTTTAAAATTTATGTAATATAAA
>NW_011888936.1:952776-959111 GCF_000151845.1 Pteropus vampyrus
CAACAGTATCTATTATAGGTAGAAATTCTTCTGGCATAGTCTCTTTAATACAAGAATGTAAGAGAAAAATATCTCAGGTAGAGGAAATGTTTACTTCATAATACAAAAAAAACAAAAATGTGGAGTTCAAGAAAGTTTTTTTCTTCTGGCCCAAAATTTAAAAATAGAATACTGGTTTTCATAGCATTAAAAATAATGCTAGTGTCTGACTCTGAGTATTCTGATGCTAGCTGGTAAAGTGTTATTTTACAAGGCTAAAAATATTTTGCAACACCACCTCTGCAAAAATAGGTAGAAACATACAGGTTTGGTTCCAAACCTTTGAAAGTTGAATAGCTCTTCTCTCCAAGGAGACATTTACAGGGCTTGTATCAAGGCCCTCTTCTCAGTGTGACTGGAGAGACGCATGTAAAGACACTGAAAATGACAGGCAAATTTTAAGAGTCTGCCACTCAGATTCCTTTGCTTAGATTACAACATCTAGCTACATGCTTAAAAGTCTTGTTTTTTGTAACCAAGCCTTCAGTGACTGAAATTGAAAGTGTAAGCAAGACAATCAAAATGAACAGCTCGGCCTTTGTATTTCTCAGCTGGGATAGCAATAAGGACTGGAGGTACTGCTTGTTTAATAGCTTAATACCCGTAATGTCATCTCCTATTTGAAATAATGTTCTTGTGGAGTAGAGATACTATAAAGCACGTATAGCCAGTACCATGGACTTAAATACTATGAATTATTTCTTAAGAAACCATGGCATTAATGGCAGACAAGCCAGGCAGAAGAGAATCATTGCTGTAGTTTTACACTAAGAATATGGTGCCTTAGGCAAAAACTTTTATTGCACTGCAGTCCATCCAAAGTGATCTTCAAAGATTCTTATATCAAAAAGCAGGAGAAAGAAAAAACTTCCACTTATTCGTATCTAAATTATATACTCAATTTTAAAAGGTTCAAAATTTTATGAAAGTTCAGTTTTTAATTTTCAACTGATCAATTTTGTTTTCACACTTACTCATTATTTTCCATTCTCAAACTCAATCCCTTGAAGAGAGGTCTGTCTTTCCCCTTCCTTTAACTCTAAGCTGCATAGACATGTGACGATTCACCTTGGCAATACCTATTTTAGATCTTTTGATGGTTCTCCATCTCTTAATTATCGTCCGAATATCTTAACATGGCATAAACGCCCTCTCATTGTTCAGTCTCCAACTACTTTTTCAGGCTCAATTTCTATCATTCTCACCACCTCTTCTTACTGACATTATAAAAGAGATTCTGGCCCTTACCACGAGGACAAGAGAGAAGTGAGAGGTGAAGGCCAAACTCAAGTACATAACCATGACATCTGTTTCCTTCAAAGTTTTCATCCCTAGAAAACCAGCTCTAATTGTATTTAAAAACTTTAATAATACGTCTTCTTCTTAGGAAGTGAATTGTTTTCGAGGGGAACCCATAACCTTAAATATTATTGGAGATTTAATGGTACAGATCATTGTTCTTATAAAACTCAACACTCCTACCAATATTTTTACATCCTTTCCTCTCGATCAAGACTTTGTGCTTCCGACAGTCAGATGTATATTATATTTATGTTTGTTACAAAAACAATTAGCACAGGATCCAGCATATAACATTCTTTTAAAAAAATCTTTAATGCATCAATGAATATAATATTGTTTATCCTGGCAGATTGTGTGTGCAAGAGTTAGAAATTAATCTGTCATTTTCACCAAAGGTTTGTCAACAATATGCAGATGTACTTAAGTACAATAGATATTAGGTACATAGTGCCTTGAAATGTGAGGCATTTTTAAAAAAAATTATGAAATATATTCATACATTAGAAGAGTGTATAAAAACTATATGTATATTTTAAAGAATAATAAGTAAGCCAATATCAAAATAGCCAAATTTTCCTTTTTCAAGATGCCTATGCAAATCATTTGCCCAATTTTCTATTGAACTATTTAAAATTTTATCCCAGATGTTAGTTATTTTTAAAATTTATGTAATATAAACATATTCTCAGATTTTTGTGGTTTGACTTTTCAATTCCTTTAGGGTATTTTGATAAACAGATCTCATTTTTAATAAATTCACATTTATTATTCTATATTTGCTTTTCACGATTAGTTTTTTAATCCACTCAGACTTAATATTTTATTTGGTAAGAGTTAGAAATATAATTTTATTTTTTCTTCCCAATATATTAGCACTTATTGCAATATCCATTGCACATCCTCCACTTGACTTCCAATAGTGCATCTGTCAAGTGACAAGCGTACATATATGTGGAAATCTGTTTCTGGGTTATTTCAGTTTCATTGTTTCATATAATAATTTAACTAGAGAAGAGAGAAGTAGTACATAAAACAGAAGAAAGAACCACACATATTTTAGAATTAATTTCTGGTTGATTGTGATATGTGTTGGAACTATTTACTTCTTAAATACCAAAATCACCACTTCATAGACTAATTGGGCAGAACTGAAGGCAGATAAACAGGACCACCTACATAATTTGAAGAACCTAGCACAAAATGAAAATTCAAGGCCTCTCGTTAAAAAATTATTAGGAATTTCAAATTGGTGGAATCAGAGCATTAAATCAAACATGGGCCCCTTCTAAGTGTGGGGCCCTGTGTTACTGCATAGTCACATATCCATGAAATCAACCCTGCAGGTAAAATATGATGAGATCATCTCTTTTTATGTGAGAAATATAAAATGATGTAAGAATAAATCTAAGATTCCTACATAAAATAGTTTTTAATCAGGAAAAATAGATTATCTAAAAGAACTTAAACACTTAACATGGAATCAAATAGAATTTTTAACACTAAATTACATTTAATATTAATTAAGACACCTGTAATGACAAGGACCTACTACTAACAAGGGAAAAAATTAATCTTTAATTTGTCTGCTTTTATTTCTCATTCTCTAATTATAAGTTTGAATCTCTGATTTTTGCATATTCTTATGCTTTTGCTTGACTGCAGGACCACATTACATGCAACAGTCTTTCAAGATTCAATGCCATAACACACCAAACTGAATATGCTCTTTAAGTAGTTACCTGCTGTGTTTACTTTATAATGCTTTAAATAAGTGTTGAAAGAAATTTATAGCTCCCTAGTACTAGTTCATGTACCAGGAGTACTTAACTGAAAAATTATTTGAATTGGTGCCTGTGGATATAACTTCTCATAACTCTTTTTAGATGTTTTTGTATTTGCTAAAAGTAATGAACTATTTGTATATTAAAACTTGGCTCAATTTTGTATAGAATATATTAAATAATGCCTCTATTATTCGATATTGTCAGGAACTCTTGTATTCCATATAATTGAATTTTAAAGAATATCAAAATTTACAATTTAATATTCAAAACTTCAATTTTTATAATTTTTTCTTACATAAAAATATATTTTCAACCTTTATGACTCACTACCTTGCCTTACTAAACAGAGCACTTCAAATATTATTGGCCCTTCTCTCTATAGTTTATATTTATAATATATAATATATTTATAAATATATAGTTATATTTATAATCTTTAATTTGAACATTAATTATTGAGGTTGTAATAGTTCAGTCAACAGGAGTTGTACCTGCTTTCATTGATTCTCCTGCCTGCTGACTCTTGATTAGACTGTCAGCTGCTGCTTGAGTGTAGGTGTGCCTAAGGATTGTGCTCTATTCTTAATTTCCTTTTGCTAATCTGATGTGGACTAGAAAGGTGCTTATTAATTTATCAGAATTCTGTGTTAAATAAAAGTCAGAAGCTTCAAAGAAGCAACTCATCCAGAGAGAAGTGCATAAATTTTAGTAATAGGCCTTTTGACTGATTTTAAATCACTACCCAACCTCTTACTTATGTTTAGATTCACTTCTCTGCTCAGACCATCCCTAAGAAAGGGCTCTATTGACGTATGTGGTATTGTAATGAATAGCTAATTCTCAGCACTGACTTATTCTCAGTTGGCAGACTTCTTACTCCTCTAGTATTTATTACATTTTCTTCCTACTGCCTGAATTTTGTAGTTCCAGTGCCCAAATGGATGCCAAATAAGTTAATTTGTTCATGTGCATGTATAATTATAAGAAAATAACAGTTATCGCATATCTACTGTGTATACATAAATAAGCTGATTTTTTTTGTTTGTGTAGACACAAATATATAAAAATAAGAAAAATATTATTACCTTATAGGTCATAAAACCCAAGCTCAGAGAAGTTACAAAAAGTAACTATGTTTATATATCAAAAACTAACAAGAGATATGCTAATAGGAGAGGTCCAACAAATATTTCTTAAATAAGTGAATGTTGTTGATTGTAGTTTAGCTGCAAAACACCACATGTTTTTTATAGCATGAGGGGATGCCAAAGATGGTAAATTTAGTCAAAGTCAGCTTTGGGATTATCCTTGGTTTTCACTTTTTTGTGAAACTTTCTACTGTAGGGACAATATCAAGAGTGGGTCTACTAAATAGTAAAATCTTAAAAGAGATTCAAAATTACTCTGAGTTCTAATCTGCAACATTCCATAACGATTAGAAAAATAATCGAAGATATGCACCTATAAAGCTGGTTAATATATATAAATAAATAATCTGCTGTTATAAGGTGATTTTTATAACCATAGGGCCTGTTAAATTCAGAAATGTCAGTTTTCCCATTTTAGATATTGCTGAATAAGATCGAATGGTTCCTATTAAGATCAATTGATGCCTAGAAAACTTAATTTACATAGAAATGTTTTTTTAAATAAATTTATTTATTTAAATTAGTTTCAAGTATACAGTGCGTTGGTTAGACATCTATACTGTTCATGAAATGATCCCCCCAATTGCTCCTTCCTATCCCTGGCCCTCCATAGGGGTTTTGAAAGAAAGAAATCACAACTTCTTAGCAGGCGTATTGACAGTGGCTTTTGTGAAGCACTTGCTAATACGCTGTTCTTGTCTCTCCTGGGGGCAGCATCTCAGGAACACAGCCCTGATTAAAGCTTAGAGATGAAGTGGCTCCTCTAGCTCACCTTTCAGGTAAAAGCCATGAATGGTTCTAACTTCCGTCTCAGCCAGGGATGGTTTATTTGGAAGTAATAGATACTCGCCATGGCTGAACTACTCAAGTAAGAAGAAATGCTCACAGAGCCTATTTAAAAGAAATTTAGCTGAAGAAACCATGTATCTGTGTGTGCGTGCGTGCGTGCGTGCGTGCGTGTGTGTGCGTGTGTGTGTGTATACACAAAGCTCTGGGTTTATTTGATCATGGTTCCTTTCACTTATTGACTTCAGGCTTATCACTCTGTAAACTATCTTCCTATTTATTGTATATATGTGTCTCATGATAGACCCAACGTCTATGTAACATTCCTTTTAGATTCCCACAGTTAAATGACTCCATCAGTGTATCTCAATTCTAAATTTCTGTGAGGGGACCTGATTGGCTCAGCTAGAATCAGGTGTCTATTCCAACCTATATTCTATAAGCTAGAAAATGGGTTTCTGTGATACATAGGTTTGTATGTCCAGGCTGTAGATGCTATTCCTATTGAGATGATTGGACCAAAGTGCCGATGGATAAGGTTAGCATGGGCATGACTATGGCATGCCAGTTGTGATGCATTTTCTTCAACATGTATAGAGAAACAAATATATCATTAACAGCATTTCTTTCACAGTCACTCTGATCCTGATTCATCAACTATTTTTCCTGAGCCCCAAAGTGAAGGAAGCAAAGCATCCTCTCTGAGCACTAACAAATTCTAAAATGAAAAACTCCCTAGTTTTACATCAAGCAAAATAATGTTTACGAAACAGCATTACTGTTCTTGCTGGTGATAATATTATGTCTAAGAAAGGAAAGATGTATTAGTTATCTACTGCTGCATAACAATTTACTGCTAAAATTTAGCAGCTTGAAACAACAAACACTTATTTTTTCGGTACTATGGGTCAGGAATCCTGGAGCAGCTTAGCTGATTATTTCTGACTCAGGGTCATGAGGCTATAGTCAAGGTGTTGCCAGAGCTGCAGCTACCTCAAGGCTGAAGTGGGAGGGGATCCCCTTCTAAGCTTACTGATGTGGCTTTTGGCAGACTTCCAGGCCTCATTAGCTGCTGGCCAGAAACATCAGTTCTTTGCCACGCAGGCCTCTCCAGTATTGCTTTATCACAAATTTTAGATAATCGACTGCTTACGTTATTAGGACAACAAATGATTTTCAAACTGAGTCAAGCAATAGACTATGGTAATTTTTTTTTTTTTTGCTTGATTTTCCTTTTTCTTTTTAGTGTTCTATGAATTTTTCACTGTTTTTTTTT
>NW_011888936.1:959416-963298 GCF_000151845.1 Pteropus vampyrus
ATTTTCCAATAATTTCCTAAGAAATAACATGATCTTCAATGTTCTTACCTACACAGTTCATATTTTGGCTGAATATAGAATTCTAAGTTGAAAATATCTTTGCTCAGAAAGGACTTTTAAAGGCAACATACCACTGGCTACTAATTTTCAGTGTTGCTGGTGAAAAGTCTGATGCCATTGGCATTCCAACTCTTTTGTATGACGTTTTTTGCTCTTGCCTGACTCTTTTAGTACTCCTTTATATTCCCCGTGGGCCTATATTTATTTCATGGTGCTGGGCACTCATTGAATCTTTTTTTTTTTGGTATCAGGGAAACTTCTCTTTAGTTTTGAAAACTATTTCTATGTCATTTCTTAGATAATTTCTGCACCTTTTCTTTTAGTTTTTAAATTCTGTATCATCTATTATTTAAATAATGGGCCTTTGGTTTAATCTTTAATTTTTAATATTTTCTCCAAGATTTTCCATTAATCATTTGTTTCATTTTCCCTGAGATTCCATCATCCAAATCTTGTATTAAAGTCTTTATTGTATTTCCCTTTTTTTAAATTTCCAAAAGTTCTCTGTTGTATCATTCTTGTTTTTGTTTGTTTGTTTTTGTTTTGTTTTATTGGTGCAATTTTCTCTTGTCTCCGGTGATATTAAACATTTTATTTGAAAGTTTTTGACTGCTCTTGAAATTTTACCTCTTGTCTCTGATTTCTTAGGGTTCCCCTAAGGGGGCCTGTTTTTTTATTAGTTGGTTGTTTTGGCCTTTCTCTTTCATATTAAAGGATTTCCTCAAATTCTAGGGAATTATTTAACCTGGCTATCCATTCTTATTTAAGATGAGTCACTGAAATCATCTGGTGCTCAGTGATAGTGATATACATGGGGGATAAGGGTCCAGCATGTTGGGGAAATACATTCATTTCATAAACTAGGGCAATTGATTTCTCCATGCTCCTGAATCCAACGGATGGAGAGAGGACAAGCAAATTAGAAGAAGTTTCTGTCTGGCTAGTGACATTTTGAGACTTAAACAGGGAAAGAGCAAGATAGGTTCCACAGTAGAGTATCTAGATTTTTACTTAATATGCCTTTTCAACTTTCAGGTCACCCTAAATTTTCATTACAGATTCCCTGAGACTGAAGACATTTCTTCAAAAGCTTAAATTCAGTATCCCATGGTTGGGGATGTATGGGGTAGCAGTTTGGGCTTGGAGGGACAGGGGAGCCAGTCTCTTAACTGTAAGATGGCGTGGGTTTTCTCTCTATACCGACCTTCTACCAGCTCCTTGGTGTTTACCTCCTTTCTTGTGCTTCCAAATTCCCCACAGGATTCTACACTGAGGAATAAGAATGCTCAGGAATTCTTGGAAAGTCTCCATATCGTAAGTTAATCTATATTTTTCTATATTTTCCATATTCTATATTTTGAGTGTTTTTAAATAATAATGAATGGACATAATAATAAGCAATAAATTATTTTTCTGTGACAGATCAAACTAAATTTGTAGAGGTTTTTGGTAAAAAAAAAGTAAAAAATACATAGTCAATGATTATTATGAACTAATAGTATGATAATAAGATGATATATTTTAATGGCATTTAAAAGTGTTCTCTATTTGATATAGACATTTGATAATAGAAATCATTAAAAGAAGGAAATACAGAATAAAATAAATGCTAAATAAATATCGAAGTATCAAAAGATAATACTGCAAAGGTGTAAAATGTTTTAAAGTTATTTTTCTTAAAATGAAATTTTAAAACACACAAAGCATTCATAGCCCTGTCCAATAGTCTTGATTTTTATTTCATAACAAATATTCCATTTCCAAGAAAAATTTCTTTCTGCTTGTGGCAGTGTTGGTTGAGTGAGTCCAAAAAATCTTCAAGTTGAATGTCAGAGTATATGTTGCTTCCTAAAAGCTCATTACCTTTTTCAATGATAAAAATATATCACTTGCTTGCCCTGAATTTGATTTTGCTGTTGAAATCTATATTGCTTTTGCTGATTCTGAATTCTATGTCAGTATTCTACAACATTCTTATCTTCTTTCCTTTGCATTTCCTCCGTTAATGTGTTTACAAACGACTGTAGCCTATGGAGTATTTTCGAACATTGGAAAAGGCCAGCTAACATTCTGGGTAGTGTTATAGTAACATAATGTTCTGATATCCTAACACAGTTTACAGCACTACGTAAAATCGTGTGTGGAAACTGCCAGTTTAAGAACTTATTTTGCTTCCAGAACTTGTTATTTCTTGGAACAATACTCTAAGAATTTGTATAAAGTATATTAGGCACATAAATTGCATTAATATTTACTTTATTTGCAAGAATGATACATCCCTAGCAGCAGAAGGGGCCACAAACACACACTTCTAATCAGCAGTTACAGCCACTGATTAGATTTTGACTGCTTCTCTCCTCTCTGCTCATGCTCTAGTCCTAGAAGTATAAATCTTATTCTTTGAATCTGCATATCAGTGATATCTGCTCAAGCTTCCAACTTGAGATCAGTCTAATTCTTCAAACTAGTAACATCTCTATGGTGATTATTAAGCTTTAATTGTAGTAAGGAAATTGTAATTGTTTTTCTTGTTTTTCCAACTGATTTTTCTCTGGGTTCAGAAAAACATAAATTTTCCAGAAAATTCTGGAAAAGAATCCCCTTTTGCTGGAAACACTACTCTATACATAACCATTCATTCTCTCTATCTGGGGTACTTCCAGTCATTAAAGCTCTCAGAATTCCATGGAGTAAATTGGCTCATCCCTAACTCCCCTCTACAGATAATTAGGTTTAAACTTTCTCTCTTCTCCTAAACTGGTTATTATTTTCCTTTTGCTTCTGATCGCCCCATATTTTATTGAATCTCTCATCTGCTATTTTCTTTTTTCTAGTTATTTTTTAATTATGGGTTAATATCTTTACATTAATATCAATGATATTTGAGGGTTCGAAAGAAGATAAATGCAAGACATAACTCTATCATCTTTACTCATGTCCTTATCTGTCCTTGGTGGTTAACTTGCCTATGCACAGCTGATAAGAAAAACCATATGTATCACACAACTCTACCCTACCTTCACATTTCACAGCTTAGAGGATGAATAATGGACTTTAGATTCAAGCTGCATCTGTCAGATTCTCTTACCCAGATATTGAAAATTGGTATTAAGTAAAAATTAGACTATGGCAATCTCTAATGTAAAAATAACTGACCTCCCTCTTTTTTTCATTTATCTCCATTTTTTTATCTTTTATATATTCAATGACTGATTAATCGAGTATTATTTTTTTGTAATCATAGTACTTACACATACCTAGGTTTGTGTAAGTACTATGATTACAAAAAAAAAAAATAATTCCTAGTCTGTTATTCAGGAATCCTCAGTCTAGTATAGGAGATAGACAAGTCAACAATTAGCCCGTTATATCTAACAAGGATATATATCTACTAAATGTTTGTAGTGCAGAGAAAGAAGTGCTTATCTGCTGGGGAGGATCGAGAAAGGCTTTACAGAAGACCAGAGCATTGAGCTGCAACAGATAACATGAAGGTGGACAATACAGGGCCAAAAAAATATCTAGGTAGAGAAAAGAGTATATGCAATATCCTAGATGTGAAAGAAAAGGGAACATGTTCAAGATGAGCAAGAAGTACCACAGGACTAAAGTATAAGGTGTTTGGGGTGGATGGTAGCATGATTGAAGGTTAAATATGCAGACTTTTACGAAGATTATGAAAAAGAAGTTTGGTATTTATCCCGAAGTTGAATTTTTAGGTAAGAGAGTGATGTGATCATATTTGCATTTTTATAAGACAATAGTGATATTGTGGGGTTTTTGTGAGTAGCTGAGAGAGGTGGCAGGTTAAACATTCTAAAA
>NW_011888936.1:964383-978714 GCF_000151845.1 Pteropus vampyrus
TTCATCAAAATTTAAACTTGATCAATTTTATTTTCACCTCTTTTGATAACTGCCAGAATTCCAGCTCATGTGAAATGGCCAGCCCTCTCTCTGTCGCCTACACCAGCAAGATGTATTATCTGAGTTAAAGTCTTTAATGAAAACACTGCCAAGATGGCCACTTTTTTTTTTTTTTTAGATTAAGCCAAATCAAAATAATAATGCTGGTAAAAACATGTTATTCTCATTTAAGCAAAGAATGAAAGTAAAGATCACTCTAAGGAAACTTACACTCTCAAAAAATTTCTTTTGCTCACTATTTTGCATCCTCGCTATTGTAATAATTTTTTGTTCTGCTATGTCCCACCTTCACAGTGAATATACGTTACACAGCTCAAGCATACTGATTTTCACTTCATGAATCTATAAACCCTATAATTCATACTCAAAACCTGGCAGTTTAACCTGTCTTAGGAGAAATGATTTAATAACAGAGACATGTAATGAGAGCCCTTATTGCTAAAATGTCACTGTATTTACAAAATATACTACAGGGCACTTACTAATATTCTACAAAGTGCTGTCATAAATCATTTAGCCTAGGCTACACTTTTAAAAATACATTAATAAAATAGAAATAGTTTAGTATCCTTAACTTTAAAATGCCTATTTTTTCAATATGAAATATTTTGAGGGCTCTCAATGACCGTTACTTCATGTCTTTTCTATGTTCGATACTCTTTTTAATAGTTTTTACCAAGCATTAATTTGGAAATAGCCTATTGTATACTTTTACTATATTTATGGATAATAATAGCTATGTGAGGCATTAAAGAGATAAAGATAGGAAACAACTATTCATTGAATAACTATCAATTATATTATTAATAATAACACTTCCATTGATCATTATCTATTATGTGACAAGAACAGTATGTCATCTCACATGCCTAATACAGGCAGGGTGCTAAGCAGATATTTAATACTCACAGGAAACTTGTGAGGTAGGTATTATGGTCTCCATTTTGTAGGACAGGAAACTAAGGTATAGATAATGTAAGTGCCCTATCCCAGGCATCAGGGCTAGTTGGTGACTAAGAGGAGATTTGAACTGTAGTCTGATTCTAAAAGCCATGTTTACTCTAATATGCTGTGCAGCCTCTCACTCATACCTTGGGTATAGAAAGTGATGAGTTTACATTTGCCCTTTGAATAAATGGAAGAATGATTAAATGATCACTTAAGTCAGTGGTAATAAGATACCTTTCCAGAAAAGGCACATTTCTATTCAGATGATTTTTAAATCAGAGAGATTAATTTAATAATGTTTAAAGAATCTCCCTAACCAAAGCAGCTTGGGAGCCTAAAATGTTCTCACCAAGCAGAAAATATCCATGAAGGTTCATGTGGCACTTTACACAAGACGCTTTATAACTGCCACCTTTCTGTGGAGCAAAGCAATTCTTAGCTCACGTGCCATTAATTGATAAATTAATGTCCAGAAGCTTGTAGATCCCAAATCTGAATGGAACAATGAAGATTTTCAGACATTAAAGAAATGAGTCTGCTTTTCATTTTAGTAATTTTCACTAATAATTTTCACTCCAGATTAGTTTCCCCACTGACTCAATGGTTCACCAAAGAAGCCAGAGTTACAAAATTAAAACTTGAAAAAACATTGTTTTTCCCATATTTTAAGATTCTGAAATAATTCAAACATACAAAAAAGTACAAAGGTCAATATAGCACTAATGTATCTACCGATAAAAAAATATACAGCTCAGTTAAAATTTATCATACTTAACTAAAAATTTTAGTGGCTTTATTAAAGTATAATTTATATAGAAATGAATTAATCAACTTTAAGTATAATTTTATATGTTTCAACAAATATATAATTTTGAGTACTCACCACCACAATCATGTTATAGAAATTTCTGTACTCAAAAATATTCCCTCATTCTTCTTTGCATTCAATTCACCCTCAACTCCTAGCTTCTAGCAACCACTTACTGGTTTAAATGAAAAGGCAAGTCATAGACCAGAAGAAAATATTTGCAAAATATATATCTGATAAAGAACTTGTACCTAAAACATATAAAGAAATCTTACAACTCGATAAGACAACCCATTGCGGGGGTGGGATGAGCGTAGAAATGAGCAAAAGATTTGAATAAATACTCTCCTAAAGATAGACAAATAGGAAATGAAGATACTCAGCTTCACTAGTATTGAGCAAATGCCTATTAAAACCACAATAAGATACCACTACATACATTCTACTAGTGATATAATGGCTAAATTTAAAGTCTGACAACACCGTGTTGTGTGAATATGGAGCAACTGTAACAGGCTACAATAGGAAAGTAGAATTATGCAGTCACTTTGAAAACTTTATTTGTATTTTTATAAAGTTAACCTTATTACAAAATCCAGCAAACACACTCCTGAGAAAAGAACCAGAAACATATCCATACATACACTAGCACTTGAAAGTTCACAGCAGTTTTTTAAAATCTCTTTATAAAGATAATAACACATTCCAGAAGAGCATTTGAGACCTTGCTCTATTTGAACTCTAATTCCCCTAGACTTATTACTGTATAGCATTTCATTGTATAAATATATGATATTGCCAAATTTTCTGTTAATGGACATTTAGATTGTTGCAAAATTCTTTGCTATTATAATACTTCAATGTGCAAGCATTGAATTCAATGTGTTTTCTTGTTCACATGTGTATTTCTTCAGTATATGCCTAGAAACAGTACTGTAGGTTACAGGGTATGCATACATGCAAAGCTACTAAATACTACCACATTTCTCTCCACTATGGTTGTACTGGATATTTTCCACCTGCCCTTCCTGACATTGTCCATCTTTTTCCATACTGTCCTATCAACCAGGAGACTAACCTTTATGATCTGTACCAACTTGGCTCCCATGACCTAAAGTTTCTATTGGATTTGGGGAGAAGTAGGCTCTTCATGTGATTAGGTGTGGCTTATCAATCTCTGCATTCTTCCATGAAGGTCACAACTTCAGCTGAGCGTCTCTTTCCAAGGAAAGGCAGCTGCTCTTGTCATCACCTTTCAGGCTTAAGGTGGTAACAGCCTTCTACTGTTACTAACCTCATAATGCTTCAGTATCCCTTGTCAATTTCTCTTAGCTTTTACTCTAAGCTTTGTAAATATTCCCTTCATTAAACTCTTTTCAATTACTTTTTTTGAGTGTGCCATCTGTTTCCTGCTGGGACCCTGACCAACACAATGGTTTTCCAATTTACATATCCACACATGGAGAATTCCTATTTCATCCTTGCCAATACGTGATATTAGCAGATTTCTTCTTTTTTGCCAATTGGATGAGTGTGAAATGAAAACCTATGATTATCTTGATTTAAATTCTCTGATTCATAGAAGTGGAGCATCTTTTCACATTTACATTGGCTATTTAGATTTTTTCCCTCAGAGAATTTTCTTTTCATCTTCATCGTTCATATTTTATTGAATTGCTTATCTCCTAATTGATCTGTAGGAATCATATATATGTCCCGAAAACTAATACTGTGTCAATTATGGATGTTGCAAATATCTTTTCACAGTTTGTGGCTTTAAAAAACTTTACTATGGTATGTTTTTTAGTGTATAATTTTTTAAATAAAGTCTAATTTATGGTTTCATGGTTTTTGGCTTGCTTAGGAAATTGTCCATGTTTTCATATCATTAAATTATCTTCCTATTTTTCTTTCTAAACTCAAAAAAATTTTTTTCTTTTATGTATTTAATGCAGTTGGAGTTTATCTTTATTTACACTATATTGATATAATGTTATTATCTTCCATATGGATAGCCAATTGTCTCAACATTTTTCAATAAAGTCTATTCATTCTTCATTGAATTGTAGTAATACATTTGCAACTTAATAAGTTTCTTATGTGCATTGGTCTGTTTCTATGCTCCATATTTTGTTCTCCTTTTGTATACGTCTGACACTGCACCAATACCAACAAGTATAAATCATTCTAGCTGTATAGACTTTTCATAGGAATAACTCTCCAATTTTATATTTCCTTAAATTGTTTTGATTATTTTGGTCCATTTGTTTTTCTATGTGACTATTATAATAAGCTGGCTATATTCTCCAAAAATAAATGTCTTGTTGGAATTTTGATTGGAACTGCATTGAATCTTTAGAGTAAATCCAATGAAACTGACTTCTCTATAATATTGACTCTTGCCATCCATCCATGAATATTGTGTATGTTTTGTCTGCGTGTCTGTGTGTGTATCTCTCATTTACCTCTCAAGTTTAAGAACTTTTTCCATAAAAATATTGCATGTGTTTCATTAGATTTATTTCTGAGTACCTTAGATGTTTTTGTTACAATTCAGTATAAGATCATTAGATTGTCTAATTGATTGTTACCGGTACATAGGAATGTCTAATTGATTGTTACCGGTACATAGGAATGGTATGTACCAAATTTTCTATTTTGAGATTTAATTCAGCAAACTTTCTGAATACTATTACTAGTACTGATTTAAATATTTTTTAGATTCATTTTATTTATAATCATGTCACTTGAAACAAATAAAGATTTTATTTCATCCTTTGTAAATCTTGTACTTCAACTATTTTCTTCTTTCCATTTTTCTTCCTTCTTTTCTTCCTTCCTTCCTTCCTTCCTTCCTTCCTTCCTTCCTTCCTTCCTTCCTTCCTTCCTTCCTTCCTTCCTTCCTTCCTTCCTCCCTTCTGTCCATCCGTCCGTCTTATTGCACTCTCTCCAATTACAGGCTAAATTGTGTGAGTAAAAGAAGGTATCCTTGGCCTAGCCCTGACTTTAAAGAAAGTGGTTCTAATCTCTTATCATTAAGTATGACATTTCTTGTGATATAATGGCAGATACCATTTGTAAGTTTAAGGAAGGCACTTTCTTTTACAGACTACAAAAAATTTGTATCTTAAATTGGAATTAAACATTTCATGTACTTTTTCTACATCTATTAAATTTATCATTCTGTTTTTTTACTCAGTTAATATTATTTCACTGATGAATAATATGAATAGAGATTAAACTATTATTTCATTCATTGGGTAAATGTTTCAGTTGTTATATTTAACGTGTTAATATTTTATTGCTTTGTATCTATGATCATAATATAATAAAAATATTGGTCCACAATTTCCTTTTTTTATATTGCCTTACCCATATTTGGTAATGTATACATTTGAATGGGGGGGTTATGCGGTATAGAAGTTGCTTATATAATTTTTTATTTGACATTTTTTGTTTGTGTTACACATATGAGTCTAAATATTGATTTGTTTTAATTTATCTCTCAGAATTAAGAGGGCTTCATCAATATGATGATTCATGTCTTTCATTAATTCTGGAAAATTTCTTGCCATTATATCATAGATTAGCATACTATCTTTACCACATTTTCTCTCTACTCTCCTTTTAGAACTCCAATTTTGGTTATTCTCATTCTATCTCCCATACTTTTTCACATCTCACATTTCCCATTTCTTTATCTGTACACTGACTTTTGGTTAACTTTTCAAGTCTATTTTTCAGTTCACTAATATTTCACTCAGGGATGAAAAATATGCTATTTAACACTTTTCTTGATGTCATTTCAATGACGTTTTCATTTCTTGAAGTTATTTTTTTTTTATTCTATTCATTTTTTATAGCAATCTGTTCATTATCTATCACACTTATTCTATTTTTTCCTCCTCTCTGGTGTTTTCTGTGTCTTCCAATTTGTTGACATGGTAGATTGTTATTCCACACAGTGTATTTTCCAAGGAAGGCCCATAGAAAAATCTTTGTCATAGCATTTCTAAATAGTTATATTATTATCATAACATTTTCAGGGGTATTATCAATCAGGATATTTTTTATTTTTTAATTTCATAAATCTGGAGTCCTATTCCAAATGGCTTGTGGGTGGTACAGAAGTTGATTTTGAAAATTTATGTTGAGCAGCCTTATTTTTTTCCAAATTTTACAAACTCCTGGTACCTTCTTTGTTCAAGTGGGGAGGGTCTCTCCAATCCCCTTTCATAGAGAAGGCAGCCATTCCAAAGCCCTGGCCTTATACAGGGACACCATTTCCATCCCATTTCCTTACACACATCCATTGCCATGCCTTTGATCCTGCATGGGCAATAAAATCTTAGGCCCTGGAATTTCAGCCTGTAACTGAGCCAGGTATCTCAAAAACTGCCCTAGTGTAGGGCTTACTTCTCAGGCTTTGAATTTCCTCTTTGCTTCTGGAAGCTGAAGATTTCCATTAATCCTTTCAAGATTAGATAGATAGATAATGATAGATAGATGATAGATAGATAGATAGATAGATAGATAGATAGATAGATAGATAATAGATAGATAGATAGATGATAGATAGATAGATAGATAGATAGATAGATAGATAGATAGATAGATAGATAGATAGATAGATAATAGATAGATAGATAGATGATAGATAGATAGATAGATAGATAGATAGATAGATAGATAGATAGATAGATAGATAATAGATAGATAGATAGATGATAGATAGATAGATAGATAGATAGATAGATAGATAGATAGATAGATAGATAATAGATAGATAGATAGATGATAGATAGATAGATAGATAGATAGATAGATAGATAGATAGACAGACGATAAATATAATATTATGCAGCATATCTATACGTTAGAGACATGTACAGTCCGCTTTATCCCATTCAGCCATAGTGCTCGAACCAGATGTCTAGAGTGCTTCTGTCCTCAACTGTCTTCCCCAGCTCTTTTCACTTCTATCCTCTGTCAGGTGCACCTGTGCATTTTTTATCACTGCATAGGCAGTATGGTGAAAGCCCTGGCTAATGATAGAGACTATAAAGGATATGCCTACATCTGTTTTTCACAAGTTTAGAAGAGACTAATTCACAACACAGAGGCCAACCCAACTTGACTGCTTTATTGAATCCTTTGGCACATCCTAGCATTCTCTACTGTAGTTAACAATAGACCAATGCTTTGCAAGTCAAGTAGCTTTGGCTCTGTCCTAATGCAACCAGAAGCAGGAAGTTTCAGAGTACTCCTAGAATGGTCTGTAAAATTGTCAGCTATGTTTTGAATACTCATAGGATTAAGATTGTTTGGTTGAATTTCAAAACATATTTCAGATTTTAAAGTATGTTTTTATAAGAAAATAAACAGTTCAATTATATTTTAAATCTTGATTTATTTTTATCAAGTACAGTCCATTCATCATAAGCTTGTTTTGTTTTCACTAATTTGTATTAGGAAACCAACACAGCATAAACTGGCTTTGCTTCAGATGTCTTTGTTTGTCAGTGGGAAAACAGTCATCAGGATATTCAAAGGATATCAGAATTTTCAGAAGCACCAAAAGGGACCTTTATAATGATTTTAAATTTTCCATAGATTTTCCCTCAATGGTTATAAATATGCTTGAAAAGCCATATGAATTGTATCACAGTAGTTCAGGGGGAATGTTTGCTCATTTCTCAGCTGAGATATTTCTATAAACAATAGGTCCCCACAAGAAAGCCAGATTTCCAATGCGGTTGACTAATAGTTTGCTGCATTTGCCAAATTGAAGAGTTTGGCAATGTTATATTCCTCTCTCTGACAGGAACTATTTCTTCCTCCTAACAAAATAAAAGTGTTTCAGAGTTATATGTAAAATCAAAAACAAGGTGCTCACTTTGGGCCTCACAGTTTAAGAGACCTTTGGATGCTGTGTCTTTACTAAATCTCCAGATCCTGTATTTAATACCTATTGAGTTAAAGGTCTGCGCTCAAGTTCACCTGATATAAAATAATCAGATGAAAACAGGAGCATGTGAGGGTTCTACTTCGAATATTTGCCTACACACAACACCACTGCTTTTCTTGGTTTCATTAAAATGTTACTGAATTGATATTTGTTTTTCAGGGATGTATCAGCATATATTTGAAAGCATATAGGATGATATTTATTAAGTACTGTTTTTAAGAGCAAACACTAGTTTAGGCACTTTCACAAGCAATGTGTTATTTAATCTAAATATATTCCAATTGCAGGAATGTAAAGGAAACATCGATCCAAAGCCGTTACTTTTTACGGCCAATTCCATTATCTCTTCTCCTATAATGTGCCTGCACTTCTTCTTTGCCTCCCATTCCTTAATGCTAAAGTCCTCATTCATACCTTGGTTGGAACACACACATCAAATGGCTTTGACACTCAGGTGCAATTACCAATGATGCATTTGCCTCGATGCAAATGTCAGAACATAGCAGCAGAAAGGTTACCTCCCCGCACTGCAGAGATAATCACTCTGCAAGCTGCCAAAGCTCTATTCATTCCATGTCCTTTCTGAGCCAATCCAGAGAGGTTTCTCACATCAGTCAAAGAAACTGACCCCTAAATCTGCATCTCCTGGGACAGTCACACTAATTGGCAATCCCAAGTTTTGTTTTCTCTGAATACTCAAGCAGGAAAATATCAGGTGGGTTTGACTCCACGGAACCCATTATTAAAGGGTTTTTACTTTCTGTGTGGTAAAGAGCTTTAGTCTTTAGAGCAGTCAGTCATCTCAGTTGACGTCTCAGGGGTTGAAAGTCAAGGGGAAAGTGCCATCCGGATCCATTATGAATTTCTGGAATCCCTACCTCTTTTAGTCTCTAAAGAACTCATCTTTGTCCCTGTCTTCAATTAACCCATTAAGGGGAACAAGTGAGACAAGAGGCAGGTCTAGGGGCTTGGGAAGAGAGTGGGAGAAGGAAAACAGAGAGAAAGAGGGAGGAGATTCAGGAGAACAGCGTTTTAGCACTGGTTGTGTTTTTTATTATTGCTCCTTTCACCAGTTTGGGGAGGAGGTAGGGACACACATGCTGGCTTTCTCTCCAACGCAGCTGAGACCTTTATGAAATCACTGCAGAGGCAGGGGCGGCAGGCACTATTTTTATCTCCAAATTGATTCAGCTGCAGCCGCTGCTGTGCCTCTGACTTCATTTTTGCTGGCCCTCCCCCTCACTGTCCCCACTCACTGCTTCCGCCCGATTTGGAGACTTATCTTCAGTTCAGCACTGCTCCCTTCCCTCCAGGCCCTGGCTGGGCAGGGCTCAGGCAGGACTCCTGCCGGAGACTGATAGTGACAGGAGCAGATCGTGCCTCAAGCTCTGACAGCCCTCAGAGGCGCATGGCCAGGCATCAGTGAGCCACTCGGGGCTGCGCCAGCCTTTAATTGTTCACCCTCCAATTTCCCCTACCCTTGGGAACAGGGTTCCACAAAGAAATTTCATCAATTGAAATGCTCTGTGCCAAAACATTTGCCAAACGTGCCCCATCTGACAAGGTTTAAGCTTTCAGACGTTGTTGCTAAGAAGAAAGGACATTTACTCCCTGGACTTTTCATCTTTTCCTTCCTAGGCTGATGGGGCCCCATATCAAAGTTCCGGGAGAGGGTGACTTGCCTGAAAGGCTAGGAGAGATTTTCTTGTTTGGGGAGGCTAAGGAACAGGGCAGGCAGGATATGCCATTCCTGTTTTGCACGCGATGTTTGAATTTGCCACCCCTCTCTCTCTCTCCCTGAAATGCTGGGAGCTCTTCCAGGCCAGGTAGTTTTCTATTCATATCTCCATCCCCTGTGCCTAGGGAGCTGGTTCTCAGAAGTGTTCGTTACAATGAGATCACTGAGTGCAGATTTACTTTAAGTACTAAAATATAGAATTAGAAAAACAAAAAAGATGTTTGTAGGCTGAGGATTGGGGTATCTCAGAGGATCCTTCGTTACTTATCTAAATTCTCAGACTTAACATGGATCGTATGCTCAGCACAGGGCCTGACAGACAGCAAGCACTCAGCGGAGGTGCATGGTTGGGCCGGTGGGTTAAGTGAGTGACTGAGTGACTCTCGGGGCAGCAGTGATAGTCTCTCAGCAAACGTTTGTTGGATATAGTAGCCAATGTTCTAGGGATGACAGTAAACAAGATCAGAAGGAGCCTATCACTTAATAGGGAAAGCGAGATATGAACAAATTCAAAATGCAAGTTACAACATATAAGCCTAGAAGAAGTTTAGATAGAAGGTGAAAAGGAAGATGAACAGGTTGGCACGCAAATGGAGGCTTTAAGAATCAAGGAACTTATGGATAAGATCATGTAAATGGATGTTATTTAGACAGGCAGAAAGGTTACCTCTAGAGAAGAACTTTTAGGTTTGTGCTGTCCAGCATGACAGCTACTAGCGACATGTGGCTACTTACGTCTACATTTAAATCAATTAAAATGAAAATTTTAAAGTTAGGGGAAAAAGTTAGTTCCTCAGTCACACTAGCCAATATTGAAGTACTAAATAGTTCCATGTGGCTAGTGGCTACTATATTGGATAATGCATGCCATTTTTATTATTGCAGCAGATGAATTAAAGGAAACAATTAGAAATAAAAGGGCTAGAGGATGCAGTCTACCAAATACGAAGCTCAGACATTCAACATATTTTGCAGGTAAAAGGTAATCCTTGAAGATCTACAAGCAGAGAGCCCACATGATCAGAACTATGCTTCTGAAAGATATATATAATGGCTGTGTATAAGCTAGTTTTGAGTGTTTTTTGGTTTTCAGAATCTTCGCACATCTATTTTCTTGTTTACCTCTCAAAACAAGCCTCCAGGTAGACAGAGCAGATATGGAAAACAAGTTTCCAATATCAGCAGGGAGATGGAGGAACCATAAAGTCACAAAGAGGAAGAAAAAAATCTCATATTTGTGAAAAACAGCTTTCTTCCTCTACCTCATAGGCAAATTTTTCCTTCTTGTATCAGGAACTATTGATATATGTTACAGTCCCTTCTGGGAGTTGAACTACAGTACTAGATACTGAAAACCCTGAAGAGGAGACAAAGGTCATGTGACAAAGTAGCTTCAAATCTGACATAGGAAAGACAAAACACAACAACAACAAATTGGAGTCATTTAAAAGGAAAGCAAATGGAGGATTTGCTATGACCACCAGGGCTACCTTAGGCTGTGTGAGCAGCACCCCACCCCTGACCCCAGAGTGGGTCATGCAGCCCAGATAACCACCAGCTAGAAGAGAAAACATCTGGGTCTCACCTAAATGCAGAGAGAAAAGTAAAGCCTGAGAACACTATCAAAATCCTGCACGATGCAGGCATTCCTGAAGAGAATAAGTTCTTGAAGACTTTCAAATTATACCTCATGAGTGACTTTAAACTCAGATCGCTGGAAAGAGCGTGGATCAAGCCAACTCAAGATTACTCTCTGTTCTCTGCATTCTAATCAAGTGCTCCTGGGGCTATTAACTTCTCTAACCCTAAATTTTCTTATCTATAAATCTATAAAAAAATAATAACTATTTCTCAGAATTATTAAGAGGATCAATAGGAGATTACAAAGTGCAAAGTGGGAGCCCAGGACATAGTTACATGTACCTGAAGGTAAAGTATATGTGTTTTAAAATGTATGTGCAAAGGCAATGGTCTTTTCTTGTTCCAGATCAAGAAACATGAAGAATGTCAGACTGCCATGAGGTCTCCTTCTAAGTGTTAGCACACCTCTCTTGAAAAAAAAAAAAAAAAAAAATTCCAGCTCTCTGGTAAGAAGTAGTGAATTCATGGACAGAATATTGCCCATTTCTCTGCCATCAGTCTAGTGTGAGATCAAGCTGGGACTTCTGAGAGCAGGTTTATCTGGATTTCATCAGGTGCAAATCCCACTGTAAAGGTAAACTTTTATTTTTGTTACTGATATAAATGCATTGCTTCAGGCCTAAACTGTCCCCTCTTGCTTTTAACTCTGCTTTCTTTCTAAACCCAAGCGAACTAAGCAAATTTTACTGATTGCCTCATTCCCAATATGTTATTGCCTCTTTTGTACAGGTTGCAATGTATTCCAGGCTTTAAAAAGCTACAAGTATTTATAGGGCAGTTTCCTCTTCTGGTTGCACCATGTAACAATTACAACATGGCATGTCAAGAAGTCCGAGCTATTTTTTTCTCTTGGCTTCTAGTTGAAGAAAAGGTTTTTTCTAATTTTCACAAAAATAACTGCTTCTCCCAATCTCTTAGGTAGCAAAGTAAATGAAAAAAGAAACTTCTTAACAAGCCAAATCAAGACCACTGTTTTAAAAGCTTTTTAAGAAATAAAGAAGACAGTATTTGAAGTAAGGGAAACAAATGCCTTCTGAAGCTTAAACTAAATCCCCTGGGAGGTGGGGATAAGAGATACCTTTTCTTCCCCCAAAGCACCTCCAGTGCCTCTAAGGATCTTGCTAGCTTAATCCTTTGCTGGCCCACACTAAGAAATAAGAAAGAGGCAAGTTTAAAACTGCATTCATCTTCTGCAAGAGGCAGCTGAGAGCTTTAAATTTTTTTTCCATCATCCCTTTTCTTGCAGCCCCACTTACTCTAGGTACCTCTGAAGAGTCTTTTTAAATGGAGCTTGGGTGGTCACTTCTCACTGAACCCAGGTTGTACATGGATGAAACAAATGCTTCTTTACTGTGTTTTGGAGAGGTGGAAGCACTTTTTCATTTCCAAATGGAACCTTTTATATCATTAAAGGTGAAAAGAAAAGGAAAGGAGAGACAGACAGACAGACAGACAGAGACAGAGACAGAGACAGAGACAGAGACAGAGAAAGTTCATTCAATCTTTCTGTAATTATGCTTCCAGTATTTTCCTGCTGTTTTCCAATTCACCTTCCATACTCTTAGTAGCTCCTCAATCTGAAGGGTACTGACAAGGTATAGGCCACCTCGCCCATGGCAAGATAATCTGGTTCCACTGAGCTGAATGTTAGGGTAAGGTGATTCATCACAGCCTAAATCTTTCTACTTCTCTTAAATTTCCTGCAGAGAATGCCAGGTATTCTGGCATCACATAGCCTTTAATGACAGGGTTCTTGGACTTGTTCAGTAGAGTTTGAATTCTATGAAAAGAACCTGGGGTAAAGTCAAAGAAAAACAAAAAATGTGTTTTTTTGCCTGGATAGCTTTATCTTGGGAATCCTCAAGCCACACTAATGACTTTAAATGAGAAAAATTGCAAGAAGCCTGATTTTAAAACATTTTTGTTGTTGATTTTTGAACAGTTAATTTGATCAAATTATGTGAATATGGAATGAATTACCAAGCTTTCCTCTTGATTTCTAAGTATATTTCTCCATTGTGCATATGAAAGAAAATTTCAAAACAGCAAAAATTAGCAACAACTTTACTGTCTTTCATTTTAAAAAGCCACAGTCTTTTCTGAGCTGGAATACACAGCCCAGTTAAATCTGTGTCTTAAGTGTTGGTGGCCCTTATAATGGTAAGAATTACCTCATGGACAGTAATGTCCATGATCGAAGTTGTTTCTATAGATAAATCACGGCCTTAAAGTGGGCTCTTTGCACAAGCAGGAATGTTTGTTACCAGCATGCAGTATTTGTCTATATAAGGATATAAAATATGATGCATGTTATGATTTCATATTAATTTTTGTGCTTTCCATGATATAAGCATGTCTTCTAAGTATTGGCTGTCAAAGACCATTTTTATTTACTTCAACTAAAATAATTATAAACATTATGAAGTGATCATGAAGAATACTTTTTTCTCCATCTGTAGTAAATGGCCATAGAATTTTTATAACAATGAATTATGAAATTAATAAATTAGGTTTAACGTATGTGAACATGTCTACTGCTGGCAGGCACTATGTAGGTGCTCAATAAACATGTTTTGTTTCCTTTCATAAGGTTAGAAAGATTTCAGCCTCATGGGTGAGATCATTTATTGTACAAAACAGATATTGTCATCAAGAAAGGCTCTGATTAATGGGAAAGGATCTTCTATATAGCAGAACAGCCTCAAGATATATCCTAATTTGAGAAGAACATGAAGCTCATTCTTTTTAACAAGGAGAGTGTGATGTCCATTAGTCTAGGAAGAGTCACATAAAACACTCATGCCTGTGAAGGGAGACAGGGATATGTGCAATGGAAATATGGAACTGAAAGAGCAAGAGCTGTATAATTAACGAACTTCATGTAACTAAGGTAGAAAAACTGAATTTTGAAACTGGCACTTCTCCCAATTGCAAACAAAGTTTGTCCAATACAAAAGTTTCCCGATGTTAGCATATTAACATTAACACCAAGAGCTGGTGCAACCAATGTGGCAACCAGTATGTTGAAGTCAATGATGCAGGTCACAAACAATGAACCAGGACAAAGAAGCCACAACAGAATAGAAATATGACCCCGCCTACCTCAGCCCAGAGGTGAGGAGGGATGCAGCTAATGAGAAAGACTGTTATGTGAGACAATTTGCATAT
>NW_011888936.1:978764-1003567 GCF_000151845.1 Pteropus vampyrus
TAGCCTTTAATGACAGGGTTCTTGGACTTGTTCAGTAGAGTTTGAATTCTATGAAAAGAACCTGGGGTAAAGTCAAAGAAAAACAAAAAATGTGTTTTTTTGCCTGGATAGCTTTATCTTGGGAATCCTCAAGCCACACTAATGACTTTAAATGAGAAAAATTGCAAGAAGCCTGATTTTAAAACATTTTTGTTGTTGATTTTTGAACAGTTAATTTGATCAAATTATGTGAATATGGAATGAATTACCAAGCTTTCCTCTTGATTTCTAAGTATATTTCTCCATTGTGCATATGAAAGAAAATTTCAAAACAGCAAAAATTAGCAACAACTTTACTGTCTTTCATTTTAAAAAGCCACAGTCTTTTCTGAGCTGGAATACACAGCCCAGTTAAATCTGTGTCTTAAGTGTTGGTGGCCCTTATAATGGTAAGAATTACCTCATGGACAGTAATGTCCATGATCGAAGTTGTTTCTATAGATAAATCACGGCCTTAAAGTGGGCTCTTTGCACAAGCAGGAATGTTTGTTACCAGCATGCAGTATTTGTCTATATAAGGATATAAAATATGATGCATGTTATGATTTCATATTAATTTTTGTGCTTTCCATGATATAAGCATGTCTTCTAAGTATTGGCTGTCAAAGACCATTTTTATTTACTTCAACTAAAATAATTATAAACATTATGCAGTGATCATGAAGAATACTTTTTTCTCCATCTGTAGTAAATGGCCATAGAATTTTTATAACAATGAATTATGAAATTAATAAATTAGGTTTAACGTATGTGAACATGTCTACTGCTGGCAGGCACTATGTAGGTGCTCAATAAACATGTTTTGTTTCCTTTCATAAGGTTAGAAAGATTTCAGCCTCATGGGTGAGATCATTTATTGTACAAAACAGATATTGTCATCAAGAAAGGCTCTGATTAATGGGAAAGGATCTTCTATATAGCAGAACAGCCTCAAGATATATCCTAATTTGAGAAGAACATGAAGCTCATTCTTTTTAACAAGGAGAGTGTGATGTCCATTCGTCTAGGAAGAGTCACATAAAACACTCATGCCTGTGAAGGGCGACAGGGATATGTGCAATGGAAATATGGAACTGAAAGAGCAAGAGCTGTATAATTAACGAACTTCATGTAACTAAGGTAGAAAAACTGAATTTTGAAACTGGCACTTCTCCCAATTGCAAACAAAGTTTGTCCAATACAAAAGTTTCCCGATGTTAGCATATTAACATTAACACCAAGAGCTGGTGCAACCAATGTGGCAACCAGTATGTTGAAGTCAATGATGCAGGTCACAAACAATGAACCAGGACAAAGAAGCCACAACAGAATAGAAATATGACCCCGCCTACCTCAGCCCAGAGGTGAGGAGGGATGCAGCTAATGAGAAAGACTGTTATGTGAGACAATTTGCATATCTCATTTAATCCCCAGGACTTCGGAAGGTAAATATTATTATCAGAAGGTAAATATTATTATCACCTTTGTAAAGAAGAAGAAACTGAGGTTACTTAATTTACCCATGGGTCCTCTAAGTAGCTGAACAAGAAACAGGACCTGGGTATAGTTGACTCTAAACTTAGACCTCTTATACCACACCCTTCTCTATTTTAGTTTTGTCTGGTTTTTATTTCCAATACACTGCAACCCAGAAGAGAGCTTTTGCCAGGACCCGACCATGCTGGCACCCTGATCTTGGACTTCCAGCCTCCAGAACTGTGAGAAATAAATTTCTGTTCTTATATAAGCCAACCAGTTTATGGTATTCTGTCATAGCAACCAAAACTGACTAAAATAATAATTGTTATTTTTCAATTATTTAAGTGTAAACTTATAAAACAAAAGAAGAGCTACTGGGGTTGAAGCCAGAGGCTAAGCAAGGCTTGCAGGCCACCCTTCTCTCTCTCTCTTCAAATGTGCTAAGGGGGCTGTGAAGAATTTCTGTTGTACAGGAGAGCCAGGTAGAAAACTTCTGTTTAAGCTGTTCTCTTTCTCTTTCTTTTCTTTCTTCCTTTTCTTTCTTCCTTTCTTCCTTTCTTCCTTCCTTCCTTCCTTCCTTTCTTTCTTCCTTCCTTCCTTCCTTCCTTCCTTCCTTCCTTCCTTCCTCTTTCTTTCTTTCTTTTTTTGTAAACTTTTTTTTTTTTTTAAGAATTATGGTAGGCTGATAATGCTGTGGATGTAAAGATAATTCACATGTGGCTCTGGACACCACACCCTGCCCCCTCCCCGTCCCCCCAACACACCAATCGAACAATCTAGACATTAAGCTAAAATTTTATAGTAAATAGTAATAAGCCTTAGTCATTTATCACTTTGCTATGAGGGCTTCATTAGGTTACACTCAGCCTAACATGTAGCTCCATTCTGGTGCTCACCTACACATTTACCTAGAAGACTCACATTGCAATATTTTTACTGTATATCTAGTCTGGTCTCTGGTGGCCGAAGTGGGAGAGAGAGTGAGATCTAGCTCTTCTCCCTTCCTCTCATTTTTGTTCTGCAAATGAAACAGTTTTTAAGTATATTTTCAGTGCTCAGAATAGGGAAGAAATCAAATGATCATTTTTCAGAAGTGTACGTAATATTTTGGGGTAGAAAACTAGTTATTTCCCAAGTTGCGAATATATAACATGCTGGCATCAGAACAGAACACCCCATAGTTTCTGGATGGGTGACTTATTCCCTAAGTCACCATATGTCCCACTCAGTGTGCACTGAGAGAGGCATACAAAGGTTACTACTCTTGTTCTCTCTTCTTCCCTTGGGTGGGTCGGTCTACCAATGCATGATGTGGCTGCAGCAAGGAACTTAGAGAAGATATGACAGACCCTGATGCAGGCATTTGGTGACTTCTGTGCCTTGGAAAGACCATATTGCCCTGCAGCTTTGTCCCATGTTCTCTTTCTCTTGGCTCTAGAGTCAGTTGCTTCAATTTATATCCAGTATCCTCCACTATTTAGCTGTGTGACTTTGAGCAAGCCATAGTTCACTAGTCTATATAATGTGGATAATAGTACTGCTTGCTTTATAAGTTGCTATGAGGATGAAATGAGTTAATGCAAGTGGCATGCCAGAACAGTTTTTGCCAAATATTAGTAACTCTTCTACAAACGTCATTTTCATCATAATCAACATCGTCACCATCATCTTTAATTCTCACTAGCAAACAACTTCCCATCTCCATCGATTTCCATCTCCTCCTTTTCCTTTATCTAATCCTCACAGTATTTCTCATCAGCCACCTTTATGAAAGAAATAGTGTTTATTTTATACTTTTTTCTTCTTTTCATTCTTTACATTCTTTCTTTGGGTAATTCCAGTCTTTCATGCTCTTAAACAACACATGTACATGAAGAATTTTTATTTACATTTCTAAATGTATCTTTCTCCCCAATATCAAGTCCCATAAACCCAACTGCTATTAACTATTTCCTGTGTGTAACATCAAAGCCTCAAATAAAATCTGCATAAGCCAAACTAATTGTTGATGTTATCATGCACTGTACCAGCCTCCCAGAAGCAGTTCTTCCTGCTCAGGCCCTCATGATGACGAAATAATATCACTCTTCCATCACCTGTACAATCCTTGGAAAGGCATTTAAATTTCCCTCCTATCTCAGATAGTTAAGTTACTTCAATTCAGCCACATTAGATACCTATGAATGTTCTCAGAGTAGTTAATCTCAAATAAGAATTTTGCAAATCATAAAATCAATTTAAGTACTTAGGAATTGATCAAAATCAGTTTTTCATTAGAGTTACAGACCTGAGTGCTTGAAGGAATTGGGCCCTTCTGCCATCTATTGTCTCTCTGATAAACATCAATTACTGAACTCGATGTTGGGACTATAAAGAAATCTAAGATATCCCCTTCCTTCAACCATGAGCTGGGTATTAGAGAATCAAGACCTGTAAGCAAGTTGACTACAGTACTCTGTGGCAAGGTTTACAACAGCAAATTCTACAGAAACACAAAAAGGGCAGACTAATGGAATCAACAGTATACACATATTTCAAATTGGGGCAAATTACAAAGATTTGGGCTGATAATTCAGAGAAAGCATAATTTCTTTATGTCTTCCTTCAGCTCCAGTTTGTCCACCAAGCAAAATGCACATGGTCACTGAAGTATCTAGTGCTTATCACCTGAAGTTAAAGTTGCTCTTCTTACTTGCTAAATATGAGTAGTTTTACAGTAGTTAAAAAATCTCTCTCCCTCTAAGTTTGAATCTTTTTTGAGTATGCACAATTCTTTTCTGTTGTTATAGACTATTTAAGCAGGATTGGCTTTCTTCACTAAAAGTACTCACCATACTTTTAAGAGTGGTTCTGGATTCAGACATAGTTTCAAATACTATATGCTAAAAATAGCTTCTGTGTTCAAATCACTCATTATACTTGAAGTTTTAATTTTTTTCATCATCCAAACAATACATTTTACAAATATATTTAATTAACTCTTTTGTCCCATAAACCAATTATAACATATAGAGCCAAAAGTAATTTAGTGGGCAGGCAGTTCTTATAAGAACCAGGTAGTTCATTATCTATGAATATTACTCTGGCTTTCTCTATGTTTTCATAATGTCATTGCTATTTATAATATGTTTCTTTTGCATAATGTAAAAAAGAGTTAGACATATCACCATGCCCTATATTATATAGACATATCATCATGCCTACTCTTTATATTTTGATCTTTTAGTGTAAAGTTAAAACATACTATGAATTTCTTCACTGTACAGCACAGGTCTGGCTCCAGTGTGCATAGGGCCACCATCACCAGGAGCCTTACCTCCTATTATTTTAAATGCTCTACTCCAAAAGCTCCACAGGCCCTGACATTTAATGTCACCTTTTTATTCTATTTTGTAAGCCTGTGCCCTTTCTTCAAGATTCCAAATAGCCTAATCCACAAAAACACATAAGTTCTTACTATATCATGGTACTAAACTAGATACTATAATTACCATTAAAAAAAAAAAAAAAAAAAAAAACTTACTTCTGAGCCTCCATAAATTGGCAGGCATGTTTCAAAGTCACCCCTGCTCCACGTTCACCACCATAGTACTATGCTCACAAAGAGATCCTTCCACTTTTAGCAAAAAAGGAAAAACAACATCTTTCTCTTCCCATTTTTCAATTCAAATCAAATCACAAATTCCACTAATACCCAGTAGATGGAGAAGATGGTGTTCACAATGGCACAGAATCTAAGGTGTGCAGCAATGATGACATTTTCTACAATCACACCAGCTGCCCCAGAAGAAGCAGTGTGGCTGGGAAGCCACTCCATGCCAAGAACTATGCAATTAGCACCTCTGTTAGATTTAACTAGTGAGGAGGAGGCCTCGGAAGGCATTTATACCAACAATCACCAAAAGAGTCTACCTGTGCCACTGGAAATGGGATAATATTTAAAGATAATTCCATACTTACATGATTCCTAATCCATTGTAAAATGCTCACCATCAGATTGCAAGTTTTGCTCCAATATGTTGCTACTTTTAAACATTTATAGTCATAAGAATCTGAGTTTCGGTATAATTCCAGGCAAGATCTTTTGTAATGAAGTGTTAATATTTTTCAAAAGAATAATTTGGGACATTTCCCAGATCAGCATCTGGCTTTTTCATAGTTCCCTAAGGAAAGGACTTACAAGTGAAAGCAGTGGAATAATTACATTTATTAACAATTTATTTTATGCATGATTTTTTTTTTTTTGCACATCTGTAAGCAGCCCACACTTTTTAAGGTACCAACTGGTTCTGTTTTGTCTCTGAGTACTTGATATGAATAATAATACCTAGCAATATACCTCCCCCAACACACACACACACACACACACACACACGCACACACGCACACACACACACACACAAAGAGTTCAGTGAGTTTTCAATAAGATTTAGTTTATAATGAGTTTCTGTAGTTTGTTGGGAGGAACATATTTTTCTAATACATAAACTCTTCTTTTGTAATAGAATTATTTTCAGGAACTGTCACTAGTCACACTAATTTTAATTAAGGAATGATTAAATAGAACATGAGGAAGAGTTAAACAGCCCAGACATGGAAATAAAAATAACAAAGAAAGCAGTAGTTCTCCAGCTCCACAGAGGCAGAGAAAGGAAATAAGTATGACAATGTAAATGACTGCAAAATTTGGAGGATATGCTGTTTTTCTAGGAAGAAGATCTATAAAATTCACTGGATTCTCAATGCAGTCCACTGTCCTATCTTTTATATTATTAATTACTATGAGTCATTATTGAATCTCAGAAGATATGAGAATACAGATTATATTTAGTTCTTTAAATCTAGATAACAGTAAGCTGCATTATTTGTTTCAACACAGGATTTATTAAGTCTCTGGGTAACTTTGATGTGAATAAAATAAGGTCTCCGCTCAGACAAAATGTGCCCTAATAAAGGAGACGTATGTGGACATAGACAAGTATAATCCAGGCATGATAACATAAATGACCTAAGTAAGACATAAGTAAACTCTCCTAGAATTTTAAGAAGAGAATGCTAGATTGGAATTAGAATGGGGGGTGGGGTGGGGGGGAATCCATGAAGAAGATGGTATATAAGCAGTATTTAAAATGATTAGGATTTTATTTGCTGGGGGAAAAAAAAAAGAGAGAGAAATGCAATCCAGTTAGAGATGGTTTAATATTATAGAAGTAAAAAAAAAAAGTTGGTTCAGTAATCTATTCAAATGGAAACTGCAGCCAAGAAATCAAGAGAAGGCTGAGCTTTGGAAGGGTGATAATGGTAGAATTAGGAAAGATCACCAAGTGCAAAGATGTGTCATTAAAGACCAAGGCTAAGATCATCCACACCCTTGAATTCTCAATTACTATGTACAGTTGCAAAAGTTGGACAGTGAAGAGACTGATATGGAAAAAAAAAAAAAAAGATTCATTTGAAATGTTGGAGAAGAACTCTACAGATACCCGGGACCACCAGAAAGATGAACAAGTGGGTTCTAGAGCAAACTAAGCCTGAAACATTACTAGAAGCAAAAATGATAAAAACTGAAGCTCTACTACTTCTGGTCCATCATGAAAAGGCAGGTTTCTTTGTGAAAGACAATAATGCTTGGGAAAATAGAAAGCAGCAATAAAAGAGAAAGATTGAATATGAGATGGATTAACTTCATAAAAGAAGCTACAGGCATGAATCTACAGGAGCTGAGCAGGGTCACCAGGGGTCAGAGCCAACTCAACAACATGTAACACGCAAAAAGATGAAGTAAACGAGTTTTGTCTCAGAGTGTAGACGATTCTTGGAATATAATGTGGGGAAGGTAGTTTGAGATAAACCTATATAAAAACCTATATAAAAAAAGGAGGAAACCTGGATATCTGAACAACTGGTTATGTGAAACAGACAAGCCACTAAAGGAGGGCTGAGAAGCAAATCGATATATTTAAGTTATAAACCATGGTTTCTAAACTGTAAAAATAATTATCAGGAGATACCATTGTTTTACTACATATACAGATACTTTTGTAGATAGAAGTTTCAAGATGAGAGCTGGGAGAGAATTAATTATTCTGTATGAGGGAAGACAAAAATTTAAAGTTGCGGGGGGCGGGGGTTGCGGGGTAGGGAAGAAATCCAAGAAAAAATTCAGAGAAGTCAGATTACAATCTGGAAAAGAAGTCAAAGGAGAAAAAAAATGGTTGAAGAGCAGCTAAATAGATAACTAAAAAAAAGAGAAAGACATCTAACAAAACATTTTTCAGTTGTTTTCTGAGGGCCTTGTGATATTAGTTCCTTTGTCTACTTCTCCCATATGTAGTACATTCTATAGCAGACAGGGTGTGAACTCCTAAAGGGATGCCTGGAAGCTAGAGACCAGGAGGACTGATGATATTTGAAGATACTGCCTTATCTTATGAGAGGAGGGCCTTAACCCTCAGGGCAAAGAGTCTGGATTTCATTAGGCAGATAAATGAGAAGCCACTGAAGTTTAGCTTGTTTTGCTTATTTGTTTTGATCAAATCTGTGTTTTAGAAATATACCTCTGACAGAAATGTGCACAATATCTTGGAAGAAGACAGGTTGGGAAGGAGAGAAACAGATTATGAGACTATGAAATAATCTGGTTTAGAATTGATGAACTGAATTAGGGCAATGGCAGTAGGAATAAAAATGGGAAGACAGTTTTGACAGGTGTTCATAAATAAAGCCAAAGGAATTGGCACACCACAGATTTGAGTGATGTTGAAAAAAAGTGATTTCAAAGATCTCCTGGCAAAGAAAATGCAAGCTACTTCCAGGAGTCTGATGTTAGTAGTAATATTATACTATTTTTTCAAAACTATTTTACAAATAAATAATTTTAGTAATTAATTTAAAAACTAATATTTTTACCACAAGCTATGAATACAAAAATCCAACCAAAGAAATTAAGACCATGTTATCTTAAATTTGATTGTAAATATCACTATGAACTCAGGACTCTTTTCCTATAAATAAATGCACATTTGGCTGTATCCTCTGAAATTTCCTAAAAACAATGACAAGTATCAAAGAACTCTCCAGATCTTTGATTATTATCTCTCAATATTATCTTCATGTCAACAGGAATCAGGAACTAATTTGAAGTGGTTTCCGCTGGCCTAGGATACGACCATGTGGCAGCAAATGGGAAAATTCAGAATGTGGAGTATTCTGAATAACACATTTTCTCCTATAAATCGATGCTATTATAGGATAAAAGACATTAAGAAACATAATAACTAGCTGCAATCAATACATGGCCCTTGTTTAGATCTCATTAGAACAACCCAACTCTTTAAACTTATGTGTGATATAATCAGGAAAGCATTGTATGGTATTAAGAATTTGCCCTTAATTGTTGGGAATACTAAATATTTGCTGGGAAGGAGAAAAAAAAATGTCCTTATAAGTTGAAGATGTAATCAGAAGTTTGTTTCTAGTGGAATGACATGATGTCTAGAGTTTACCTTAATACTCTAGGAAACAAAAGGAAACAAAATGTGTGAGGGTGAGTTGGGGAAAGGTGGTAGATGAAATCAGCTCAACAAAATGTTGAAAACCATTGAAGTTGGGTGGTATGTATGTACAATTCATTAAGTTATTTTCCCACTTTGTATATGTTTGGAAATTTCCACAAAAGCATGTTTAAAGAAAAGATTATTCCTGGGTTTTTAAGTACTGCAGAGACTCGGTCAATAACCATGTAGCCAGTCTCCCCACTTTACATATATCCCCATTCAATCAATCTCCAAAATTATTACTATGTTCTTTGTTTTTGATTATGTGACTTTTCTACTTCCATAGATTTCAATGGCCTCACATTGCTTATCAGATTAAGCAGAAACTCATATAGGACCAGCCATTCTAAGTTATTTTTTAAAAAATATTGAGATGAAGTTCACAGAACATAAAATTAACCATTTTAAAGTGAACAATTCAGTGGCATTTAATACATTCATAATGTTGTGCAAACAGCATTTCTACCTAATTCCAAAACATTTGCATCACTCCAAAAGTAAGCTCCGTACACATTAAGGAGTTACTTTAAAATCTTTCATAATGTGGCCCACACTGAGGAGTTAGTTGCTCACGTGGTCCATCTCCAGTGCCTTCCCCCTTACTGCCTTGAAATACACAACTCACTGAAGATCCAAACCAAGCTTCACCTCATTCGTGAAGTCTCCACAACACCATCAACTGGGCTGATCTACCTCCTCTGAATTCCAGCTTTGACACATCTTAGAACAATGCAAGACTCTGATCTTTGATAGGATTATATTGAACATAGAATATACATTTCACAATTTATTATTTCAATAATAATGCAGCCAAAAAACTTTAGAAGAAAATTCTGTTCTCAATCAGTTCTTTGGGTCATTATGTCTAAGGGAAGAAAACTGATTTTAGAATAAGAGAAAAACAGCTCACACCTCTGCAAAAGATAAATGTCCTGGAAAGAGGCTCACTCCACACTAAATCCCAGTGTAGGAGAGAAAGTTACTGTGATCACCTATACTGTCAAAGTTTCCAGTAATAGAGAGAGTTCCAAAATAATTGTAAAAACAAAATGAAACAAAGCATGCAGTGAAGCTGAAAATAATAATGAGAAACATCTATGGCTATAAACGTTCAGCATTTGAAAAGTCTCCACAAGGTCACTGCTGGCAAATGCATTTTTGTCTCTGGGCCTGGCGCTCGAGCTCTGTATCAGAGCCAGAGCCTTTCACACCCACCTGGGTCCATGCCGTGGCTGAATCGCGTTCACGATCCCCAGTTCTGCCAGGAGCAGAGCCTGGCACAGGGGAGCATGAATCACAGAAATCACAGATTTCCTGGAACCGTAAAGGCTGACGGGCTTTAGAGAGAACCAAGTCCCATCTCTTCATACTGCAGAGGAGGAAATGGGCTCTAAATAGAGCAGGTTGGCTTTTCCGAATTTACCTAGCTACTGGTAGCAAAACCTATCTTCAAATTCAGATATTCTGGTCTCAATTCCAAGACTCTTTCTGGCCCAGGATCTAAGTTATTTATTTATTCGTTTGTGTAAGTTTTAATGAACTTGCTTTTTTTTCATTAAAAACATTTTTCTGCACATAAAAGTTTTCTTTAAAAGCTTCTTTTATGATTATCTCTCCTTGAGAGTTGAGGCAAAGAGACTGTTGAACATCAAATTTGTTTGCTTTTTTAAAAAAGTGAAAGTCACCTTATAGCAATTTGCTATAATTTGCTAAGTACCGTTATGTCTACATATCATATTGCTAAAGGAGTAAAGAGAAAAAGAAAATAAACAATAAGGTAAAAGCTCATATCTGATATGGAAGCAGGGAGATGTTATAAGAAAATCAACAGCCGAAGTCTAGGCTACGACGAACACACTTCCCACCCTTGGGAATAAGTCAACATCTGACTCAGTTTCTGGTTTTCCTCTGGACTTACACTAAAATCAATGACCAGCTCAGCCAAGCCATGGGCCTCAGAGAGTGCCTAAGTTGCATTTACTCCATGACCTTTCAGTCTTGTGTTATATTAATTTGCTAGGGCTGCTGTTAACAAAGCACCACAAACTGGGTGCCTTAAAATAACCAAAATTTTTCTCACAGTTCTGGAGGCTGGAAGTCCAAGATCCACCGATTTGGTTTCTGGTGAGAGCTCTCTTCCTGGTTGATAGACTGCCACCTTCTCCCTGTGTCCTTACATGGTGGAAAGAGAAAGAGAGATATCACTCTGGTATCTCTTTTTATAAAAACACTAATCTTATCAAATGAGATCCTCACCCTTATGGCCTCATTTAACTATAATTACCTCCTTATAAACCCTATATCCTATATGCATTGGGGTTTAGGGGTTCAATGTGTAAATTTTGAGAAGACAGAATTCAGACTGTAGTAACCTCAGTCTCTGCCTTCATATTCCTAGTGTTCTCCCTGTGGGCATGTCTGTCTTTGTCTCTAAATTTTCCCCTTTTTATAAGAACCCCAGTCATATTGGATTAGGGATCCACTCTAATCTTAACAAATTACATCTGCTGCAAACCTATTTCTGAATAATGCCACATTCTGAGATACTAGGGATTATGACTTCAACATTTAAATTTGATGGGAGTCGGGAGGCATGGATACAATTAAACCCATAACATGTGTGTATCCTTTCCTTGGATCAGAACATCCAACAGTTCAGCTGGTGCCTTGGTTTTTATTCCTCCATAAACGGATCTTGAGGCCAAACTTTGAGTGCAAGTAGTTATTTGGGAAGTACAAAAACAAGAGCAAAGGAGTGGAAAGGTGACATAGAACAGGCTGCATGATTAAATCAGCCATCACAATATAACCGGGGGAAAAAAAAATGCCATTAATCCCATGGGAGAGAGATGGGAAGCAGTGTTACCCTTCTGAAGAGATAAGGCAGTAGGGATATTTAAACGCCAATTATCTGGTCGCTCTCGCTCTTCCTCCTCTTCCTCCTCTCTCTCTCTCTCAATCAATCTCTCTCTCTCAATCTCTCTCTCTCTCTCTCTCTCTCTCTCTCTCTCTCTCTCATTCATTTTAGCCTAGACCAACTCTCCCTGGGGAGAATTCAAATGCACAGACAAAGACACCACCATCATTTCCTGCTTCTAGTCCTGCTCCGTTTGAGCATTAACCTGGATTCTACTAGTCTCCATTCTCATATTAGAAACATTCATGTTAACAACTCTCTCCCAAGTCTCACACCCAGCATCACAAAACCATTCACAGCCCAGCTCCATTCTAGATAATGAGCTATGTTTTCCCAGCATAGAAGGTTACTCTGGAAACTAAACACATCTATCTACATTCTTTATCTGCCATTAAAGCAGAAAAACAAATAAGCATAACATGTGAAAAAAATTTAGAGTCTACCCACTCACAGTATTTGGCAATCTTAATTTATAATTATGTTTTATCAGTGACTCTACTAAAAGAGATTCCATTTTTGCTTAAAATTATTTTGGCCATAGATTGTAGTTCTTCAGGCCATCTGTAAATGTCCTTCAGTTCCTAGAACATTTGGTCCATGTAATGACGATAATAAAAATAAAACAAAATAACCTCTATTAAGCTTTAGAAAGACACACCCAAAAGCACAAAGACTGAGAATTAGTAGCTACTTGAAAATGTCATTCTCCAAATTATTTCAAACTGTCATGGAAATGATGATGGAGTAAAATATACAGATGCCTGAAGCTGGAAGTGGCAGATAGGAGGGAGTGCTAAACTGTGTTAACTGCTGCAAATTTGGGTTAAATGAATATTCGAGAACTACCTATTGGGCTTGACGAAATCAAAACATTAGTGATTTTAATAGAGGTGTCTCCATGGAATGGTGGAAAGAAAACTTGATAAAAAATAAATTGAGCAGAAAAAGGGAAGTGAGAAAGTGGAAAGAGTGAATATTAATGACTCTTGATGAGATTAACTACTGGGGGAGCAGAAAAAATAAACAGTATTTGGAAAGGGGTATAAGGCCAAGGGAGCAAAATATATATTTATATTTATACTTTTTATATTTATATTTATATTTACACACATACTTTTAGGATAGCCAATGTCAGGACATGTTGTTAAGCAAATGGAAATCATGCAGGATAGACTGGTGATAGTACAGAACAGAAAAGGGGATAACTGGATGAACAAATACTTGACTAAGAAAGAGAAGTGAACAGGTGGCCTCTGATAGGAAGAAGGACCCTAAGAAAAGGCTGATTATTTGTGTATAGATACAAGTGAATTTATTGACTTGTGGGAAGATGAGATTGTTTTCATTTGATTGCATCTGTTTTATTAATAAAATACAAGATGAGGTCATCTACAAGTGGAAGAGGAGGAAAAAGGAGGATTAGAGTTTTGAGATGAGATGTAGTGTTAGCTTCCTGGGTCTGCCATAACACATTACACGAACTGGCAGGGAGAGGGGCCTTAAAGGCAACACAAATTTATTCTCTCCCAGTTCCTGAGGCTAGAAGTCTAAATCAGGGTGTTGACAGGGCCAGGCTTCCCTTGAATGTTTTAGGGGGAGAATCCTTCCTTGCCTCTTCCAGCATTCCTAGGTTTGTGGCAGCATAGCTCTAAACTTGCCTCAATTTTCACATGGTATTTTTCCCTGGGCCCCTGTGTTTTATATATTTCCCTTATTTCTCTTATAAGGATACCATCATTGGATATAGGGTCCACCCTAAATCCAGAATGATCTCATCTTGATATCCTTAAATTGATTGTATCTGTAAAAATTTTATTTCCGAAAAAGGTCACATTCACAGATATTAGGACTTAGATACATTTTTTGATGGGAAACAATTCAAACAACTATAGAGATAACATATAATACCCATCCAGAAGAATCAGGAGAGTAAAATAACTAAAGAAGTGTAAAGGGATTATGTAGCAATGTCAAGGGTCTGTACGAACCTTTGATAATAAATTGAAATAAGAACAATCTATGCAGTTATGTGATTTTCCTTAGCCCTGTTCTGCTGCTTGGGTGCCAACATGAACTAGGTAGGTAGTTAATCCAACCAAGGTTGGAACGTTGTTAGGCAAGAATGATGAATAGAGTGAATGACAAGGTTATTATGAAACTTGCGAGGAACCTGGTTATGTAGTGCTGAACTATAATTCTAGTACATAAATGTGAGGACCTGAAGAGAGACATGAATTGTTGAAAAGTGTCAATGGATTAGAGGTCGCTATAGTTTAAAAAGTAATTGAAACGGGATGTTTCAATGAGGATGGGTAGGTAGTAGTGCTTAGTGAATGAGATGCTCAAAATTAGGGATAAGGTAGTACGATGTTAGGATTTTTCAACCCGAGCTATCCATAAGAATCACCAGAGATTCTGACTTAATCATTTGGGGTGGGGCATGGAATTGGTTTTATCACAGTTTGAGAATCACTCATTTAGAACATATGTGACCATGGACCCATCAGCAGCAATGAAGGTACAGTGGAGGAAGAAAATTTGATTGAGTTGAGATGAGAGGCCAGTGTGCTTTTAAGGATCTCCATAGTAGTAGAAGGGAATGTGAAAACCTAAGGCTAAATGGGGTGATTCATGGGGGAAAGAGATGGTGCAGGGGTTCAGGACAGGGGGTGACTTCTTAGACTACTGATTTTATAGCAAGCAGGCCACAAAGCTGTGTGAAAACCTTGGGGCCACTGGTGATTCCCAAGTCCGAAAGGGTTATAATAACCAAGGGATAGCCAAGTAAGTGTTGTTACAAAATACCAGTATAAAACTGTGCTTAAACCTCTTACTCCCAAGGGTTCACTCCTCCTGAAAGAAATGAGGCCTAAGACAACCATACTTCATATCACTGTTTACTATTTTAAAATGGTACATATAAAATGACTATTTTCTAGAGAATAGCTTTAAAGAGGAGCAGACTTGCTCATGCCTTAAATTTTGCTGGAAATTACCAACCAATTCAAGAGAATCTGCCTTGCGGCCCCTCCCACAAGTTGCCTAAAACCTAGGATTAGTACCAACACCTCCCTCTGACCTCTAGGAAGGAAGGACAGGGCTCATGCTAGATTGATCATTTGGCATGCCACTGACGCACTCGGTGGCTGCCCATATCGAATGATCACAAAGACCAAGGATTTATGGATTTTTAACCTCAAACCTTGGGCCTCTCCATATATGTTGTTCTCTGCTTCTTAAACATTCCCCACTCCTAAGAAACCTTCTGTGACGGCTTTTAAGATAGTCCACAAATTGTCTGCTATGCTTCTCCTCAAGAAGCAGAATTTAAGCCTCACCCTTGAGATGGGTTGAACGTAGTGACTTAATTCTACTGAATATCAAAAGGCAGAAGAGATGGGGTATCACTTTCAAGGTAGGATTACAGAAAGACTTCAAGTGGGGCCGACTCACACCACCTCATAGCAGATGGATGAGATCGAAGTCTAGCTCTCCCTTTGTCCTGTTGATAACTCTCCAGTGAAAATGGAACACCAGTTCACACAGAAACTGTCAGATCAGCTGCCCTTGGCCCTCACTGCCACCAGGGAGGGGACAAAGGAGACAGAGTGCCAATTAGCCTCAAGTCCCACTTTCTACCACCTCATTCAACCTTATTGATGCCAGGTGGGTGTGGAGGTTCAGGAGTTTGTCCCTTGAGTTTGGGCTAGAGTAAGGTGGGTATTGCCAAAATATTTATTATTATTATTATTAGACCACCTTTCCCCCAGTTCTTTGACAAGATAGAACAGGACTTTCTTGGATCTTTTAATATCTAAGCCTGTTGGTTGTATTGTTATGGGTTGGAGGCTTCTGAAGTGCACTATATGAGATATATGGGCAGTAAATAAGGAAACCAGGGAAGCTCACCACTGTGTTATTTTTCAAGTCCCAAGGTCCTAGGCAACCCACCTTCTTCCTTCACCTTTAAGAGTCTTGATATGCTTGTTGTATTGTGCCCAAGGTTTTGGTTTTTTTGTTGTTATAAAGGAGAGAAGCGGAGAGGAATGTGGCTACCACGTCTTGTCAGAACTGGAAGAATCCAGATTTTTAATGTTGACTAATCTCTATCACTGTTTCAGATTTTGTAGATAGAAACCACAAGGCCTGAGATTTAAGACGGCAAAGGGTGGACCAACAGTGCCGCTGAGTGCAAATGCTGATAAAGACTTATTTTATGATTGCTTTTATTTATGTTGGTGTTCTGCTCATAATGGTCCATAGTTTTTGAATGATTGCCTGCAACTCTATTTTGCCTACAAGCCCTGTTCATTTTTAGGCGCTCTTTTGCAAAATACAAAGGTTTTTCAGGAATATTTATATGGTGTTAGAACAGACATACCTATATTCTATTATCTGAATTAGTAAAGTTTTTATCTTTGACAGGTTAATTCACCATTTCTCCTCTCAGCACTACCTACTTTAATTATATATTTGTTATATATTAGTTTGATTTCCCCTAACAAGGCCTCTTTCAAGTAAGAATCTGTCATAAGCTACTCAAGGTCAAGGACCTCACTATAAATTTTTTCTGTTAATATTTGCGGTACATATAGTCAGAATGTCACTTGAGAATGCATTCTCACAAATGAAAGATGTCCTATTCTTGTTCATGAAGGATTATTGAACACTTTGAACATATTACATAGCACGTAATCACATTTTATTTACTTTAAATATATTTATGACAATAACTAGTTGAATGGACTCTTTAGGCAAAATACCCCCAAAATATGGTGTTTCTTTCTTTCCAATAATGGCTAAATTTTTTTTTTTAATATCTCATCACAAACATGCTTGATTAAATGAAGCAGAAACATATGCACGTGTAATAATCATGTATTTCAATTTCTCCTGGGTTGGATGAAGTGAGAATTTAGATCAGTTTTGGGCAGACGGTCTTGAGGGTCCCCCTACTCATTAAAAGTTCTTTTATTTTTAAGGACCCAAGCCATCTCCCAGTTTTTCTTAAACTAAAATTGTCTCTGAAAATGTAACACATTTGATCTGTAGTAGGCATATTAATTGAAAAAATGTCTTATATCACTACCATCCTTTATATTTACAAAATATTTTCTCATATCCTTTCATTTTGACTTCAACGAATCTGGAAGCTAAATATATAGCAGGTTTTTCTATTTGCATTTTTCAAATGAGGAGACAGAATCTCAGCAAGGTTAAATGATTTGTCTGAATCCCACATCATGTAAGTTATGACACCAGGAATTGAACAAGGATATCTGAGGCCATGATGTAACTGATTGATATTCTTATACCTTAAATCACCAGAAGAAAAGATTACCTTTTACATATGAGCAAACTCAGGTCTGATAGTTTTTGTTACACATGCTCAAGGCTCCTTAGGGACAGTGCTCATGCTTTATTTTTTATGAAAAGCAAATCTCCTCTTCCATCTCTAACAATCTGTCTTTCATCATCCTCACTTGTGTCTCACATCACTGAGTTTGCTGTTTAGGGAATCATCAGAGTATTATTCCAAATGGAGAAAAATCAGATAAAACCCAGTGTTCCTGGCTACAGCCTCTGTGATTATGAACACAATACTGTACTTACAGTAGAATGCCAGAGTGAATAGACGCTGCTGCCTTTGAAAGGATGAACATTCATTCTGACCTAATAACTATCTAACACTGGGTACAATTATCTTTCTCCGAGTGGCACATTATTATTTGACACATTAATTGTTGTGTCACTTCTTTCTGAAAGGCATGTTGGGTGTCTAATACAAACCAGAGGCTTCATGAATTATCCATGTCATAGCGCCGCAGTACTGATTTACCTTTTCCAAAAGAAAATCAACCCGATCTTATTGCCTGTTTTCAATTACCACAGGCAGATGTGTGCTGCCCTGTGACCCCAAGAGCTTTCTCTCTGTGCTTTGGCATTTCTGATAAATATCAGCAATGTCCACTTATTCATTACAGCTATGAAAGCTTCTTCTCTTAGGTAAACCACAGAGCCATATCTTTGAAGACTGGAACATTCTTTATGACAGTTTTTGCCTAGGAAATATTGCACAAGAGCGACTGGTCTCCCTTCTCTGTGTCCATTTAACCTTGGCTCCTTTTCCATCTCTTCCAGGAAGAGCTCTCTGTATGAAGGACTATTTCTAGAACAGAAAGACCCCAGCAAGGCCCCAACATTCAAGTCTGGATAACCTTCTACTGCTGCAGCTGCTCTCTGGCAGCTTTCAAAGCCAATGGGCTAGAGGTCCTGGATTTGCCTAGGGACCTGTCATCTGTCATGTTGTTGGACCAATGATGGGCTGCCGCTGCTTGCCCCTTAAGCTTGTACTTCCTTCTTCCAACTTCAGCTGCCACTCTATGATAAAATTCAAGCAGCCACACAGCTCTTCATCCTCCTCCAGATCCCAGCGGTTGAGTCAGTCTCAAAGTAGAAAACACAACCTTCCCGTTGTCTTTACCAAATACATTGGGTGTGCATATTCCATGGCAAAATTACCATTTTAAAAAATCAAAATTAGAATGCACTTGATGTTCCATACTTTGCTGCTAGCTAATGCCATCCATGCTGCCCTAAAGACTCATTCCCCCTTCTCGTTTTAATTGGGTGTTTTTTCTGTTGCTTTCATTTCAGTTTGCACCTGACTGACAAATACTGCTGCTGATTACCAAGTGAGTTGTTCAGTAAGCTAGAGGTATGATAAATTAAACATGATATGTATTACTGCATCCATCTTTGGCTGCTTCATGGTAGATTATAATTTGGGAAGGGACTATTAAAATAAAATATTAAAGAATAAGCAGAAACAGCCCACTGTTAACGTGTCCAATGGCAAGAGAAAATTACAGGTTTCATTGTATATGCGGCACCATCTGCCTCTTCTCGGAGGCTGAGCCTTCGGCTTTCCCAGGGGAAATAGCTGTGGATAAGTTATTCAATTAGAGCAGCATTATTGGCCAGCGACCTTGGAGAATTGGGTTGATGATGTTGTGATTATCCCACTCTACATTCCTTCATGTCTCCGCCAGGCTGCAGTGCATGGCAACTTCCTTAAGTGTTTACTGAGCCCAACACTAGAGGTGAACAACTGGAATGAAGAATGTCAAAGATTCCTGAAAGAAAATCAATTCTGAATGAACTTTTCTTGTTTAGCCACAGCTTCAATATTCTGGGTCTTACTGTATTTTTTGTAGACTTTCATTGAATTAAGTAATAGAAATGGCAGTAGGGAAGAAAGTGAATTTTGTGATATGCATTTAACCTGTGGCACTGCACAAAATAATTCTTTATGTAAGATTACAAGGTAGAAAAACAGTCAGGCCTCCTCCAATATGATATTAATCCTAGGGATGGGAAAATCTCATAAGGGCATAATGTTTTTTTAATAAAGACTTCAGCTGTTCTTCAAAACATTTGGATCATAAAAGTAATATTTATTTATGAATCACTTTCTCCCAAAAGGTGAGAGCCCTTTAGAGATCATGCCATTCAAACAACTTCCTAAATGGGACATTCTTGGGGTTGTTGAGACTGTTATTATCTTTAAATCGTGTGGTTTGCAGCCAGAGATCCAAGAGTATTCTTTTTTGCCTCATCCAAATAGGTAAAAATATATATATGTTTATATTTTTTAAATTATAAATATAATTTTTATATTTTTTAAATTATATATGTAATTTTTATATTTTTAAAATTATAAATGCCTGTTGAAGAAAATTGGAAATACAGAAAAATATTTTTAAAATAAAATCTTAAAGAATTTATTTTCACAATTCTCATAAATATGTATATATATATATACACTCTGGTGTGTCAAATATTTCAAGGTGCTTATTTGCACCCTGAGGTCAGCTTGGGTGATTTTCTATGATTGCAAATTGAGCAGAAACTCGAACGTGCCCTTCATCACTGGTTCAGATACTGAAGGCTCTGGAAGATGACTGTATTTCAGTTTTCATGAATTTTAAGAATTATAAGCTCACATTCTTTGTCCTTTTTGACATGCTGGTATTTCAAGTTATTCATTATTATATTAAGACATTATGTATTAGGATATTATATATTAGGACATTAATCCTTTATTGAAAAAATGTTTTTCCCTAGTATATTATTAATTTTGATTTAGTTTATGATATTTTTGATATGCAAAAATGTTACTTGCAGGTAGTCAGAACTATGTTTTTATCTGTGTTGTTTTTCAATCCCTTTTTGTATAGTCTTCACTTGATAGTTAAATGCTTTCTTATATATTCTTGCTCTAATAGTTGGAATTTATTTCTTTTAACTATTTAATCTATCAGATTATATATGTACATATGTATATACGTATGTATGTATGTACAGATTACAGATTATATATGTACGTATGTAAGTATGTAGTGCTGAATGGTCTCTGATAAATGTATCCATGAGAACAAGTTACATTATCAAAAGCCCTAACATCTCAATGGCTAACCATGTTTTTCTTGTTCACGTAAATTCTATGTGAGTCCTGGAAACTCTTAAACAGATTTCTCCCATGTAATAAGCTCAGTTTTCCAGAATGCTTCAACCTTATGGCACCTCTATCTCAAACCAGTTTTGTGTTCACTGTGGAAGGGAGAGCATGAAGAATGCTTCAGGACCTCTTAAATACTTTGGGCCCAGAAGTCATGCTTCACCACCCACAGATACGGCTCTGCTGCAGACCCATCATTTAGTCCCACCCACTGCCTACAGGACTGAAAAAAGGAGGAGGACTTGAAATAATGATAAGGATTTATAAAATATGCCACGGTCTACTCTTTTGGTCTCCAAATACTTAATTAATTCTCCTTCCCGCACACATTTCAATTAAACTCACCTCCTAAAAGAGCTAATGTAAAAGTCTCCTCCAGTAATAGCATTGAGCTCAGAGTCCAGACTCTCTGGATGACATATGGTTGTCTCTATATCGAGTCTGTTGGTAGCTCTGGAAGCCTATCAACTAAAACAAAGAGTTATCTGGCACCCACACATCCAATGGTTGAAAAAGGAAATAGGAGTCTCTGATCCTGAGAAATTTGGAATTCCTTCTGTGTAGACATATTATGTGCCCCCTACCTTAATCAGACCCTGATTGCTCTTCTGAAGAATCTAACACAGTCCTGGTTCTCTGTGACTCCTGGCTCCCCGCTCAAGGAGTTTTCTGTTTTCCTTTCTCTTATCCTTGTGGACTCATTTTAAATGAGTCCTAGAGGAATATGCAGCTTTCTTCGAGTACTTCAGTCCTAGAGTGCCTTTAGAGTTTTAACAATCTCTAACACTTTTAGTCCAGACTCACAGTTTTTTTTTTTAGCAACATAACTCTTTTAAAATTTGTGGCTTTCTAAGCTATTTGATTCCAATTAATTGCATGTCCCAGTAATTACAGCTACAATTCTTTACCCAATGTGGGTCTCAGATCAATTGCATTTCTTTTTATTCTAACATTCTTACCTCTCACAATTCCAGAAAGGTGTGAGTCTATCTGGATTTGACGAGAGAGTTGAACCCTTAAACTCTTTTTACCTGAGTCATTTTATCTAATAGAAAAGATTATTGGGCCTTAGGACCTTAGTTTGATCTTTGCCTTGAAGTAGTTTATTCCATTAAAGGTTTTAAATAGGAAGTCTGAAGACTAAATCCTTAACCTGTATTATTTGTTTTGTTTTGTTTTGTTTTGTTTTTATAAGCAGTCTTTTTACACTTTATTTCTTCCTATTTGGGGTTGAGGAATAATTATTTTTTCTACTCATGCAAGACCCTAAATATCTGAACTCTCTATTTTCTTTCACTCTTGTTTACAAACAGGCAATTCTTTCCTGAGCAGTTTTTCTTATAATTCCTTACTAAATACAACCCGTAGCAACCAAAACACCTTACTTTCTGTTTTGCTTATTATCACACTAGAGGTTACACTTTCATCAGGCACACATTCTGCTTCTCACTTTATCAGAAGTGATGACCTTACCAAATGTGTTACTGCTGCGAGACATGGGTCTTCGTCTTTCGAGACACAGATATCTGCAACAAAGTAGAGCATGAACAGTCATTCACAGGTTCCTAATTGATTAATTCTAGCTCATTGGTCAGAAATAGACAAGTGAACCTGCAGAACACAGTATCTTGAGTGGAGTTCTGGAAAATGTGGTAATCTCTAGAAAGGTCTATGCCAATAAAACTCTGACTTGTGGGGGTTTTTTCCAAAAGACCAATTTGTGAACAAAAAAACGGGGGTTCTGTGGAAAGTAACCTCACAGGGCTAGCTGATCATAAATTCCTAAATGGGCAGGTCATGGTGGTAGTCACACCCCAGACACATAACTTCTTTGGTGAAAGGTTTTAATTCCTCCCTGTCCATTGTTCTTATGAATCTAGGTTAACACACCTTTGAAATGCCAGAAGTAATTACCCCTGGAAGGGGTATTAACCCTCAAGAGAGCACATAACCTTGTTAACTATCCTACAATACAAGCCCTGCCTTGCTTTCATATATGTTACCTCCTTAATTTCAAATGCATAAAAGAAGGTACAAAACTGTTATTCCCAGGAGCATTTAAGAACTTGCTTCCTGGAATATGTCATCAGTCTGCCTCAAATAAACTTATAAAAATTCTCTAAAGGTTTGGACATTTATGTTGACAAGTTTTTCCAAACTATTTGTTAAATATCTTCCTTCTCCCATTGGTCCTTTCTTTAATAAAATGTTTCAGACATACTCAGAGTTACTATGAATAAATCAACAAATACTTGTGACTACATACTGTCTAGTACAAGAAAGAAAATTTTACTATGTATTCATGTATTTTGGCATTTAAAACCCTTGTACTGTATACTCATGTGTTTCAGCATTTTAAAAAATTTGTTAGACATTTTTAAACAAACACTAATACAGAGAGATAATGAACCTATGTATTTATCAACTAGTTTCATTAATTATCAACATTTGTCTATTTTGTCTGCCCTATTCTCCCTATGATTTTTGTAGGGACTAAATTATATAAATTTTTTGCATATTATTATATATTATATAAATAATATACTTAAGCATTTTTCTACAATGCAGTGTTTTTGTTCACTATTTGTAAGGTTTATCCATGTATTTATAAATATTTCTAAGTAGTCCACTTTATTACTATATAGAATCTCACTGTATGAATAGACTATAACATAGTATAGTATATTTGATTGACATTTAAACGCTTTTCAGTTTCATGCACTTAGAAACATTGCTGCAATAAACATTTTTGAACATGTTTTCTTATGATTCTGTATGAGAATTCCTCCATTATGTATACTTGAAAGTAAAATAACTACATTATAGTCTATACATATCTATAATTTTTCAAAATATTGTTTGTTTTGAGTTCAACTCATGAGCAGTGGCATATCAAGGGCAGGCAGAAGGAGCAGTCTGGCCTGGGAACAGGTAATTGTTTAGAATTTACATTCTTACCACTGTGTATTGGTGCACTGTGTATTTTGTATTGGCCCCATTGCTTCACATCCTTGCCAATACTTTTGCCATTTAAAACATTTTAGACAATCTGATAGGCATAATATTGTATCTGGGATTTTTAATTTATTTTTCTGATTAATAGTGAAGATAGGAATCTTTTCTGTTTATTGGCACTAGGGTATCACTTTGTAACTTGTCCATTCATATTTTTTATAATTTTTAAAAATCTTTTATTGATACATAAGAGCTCTTTATATATTTGGGGTTCTACTCCTTTGTCAATTATACTAATTCCAAATAATTTCCAAGTTTGTAGATTATATTTTCTGGTTATGATTTGTTTTAATTCAAAGACATTTTTATTTCATGTAATTGGGTTTATGGTATTTGGTTTATACTTTGCATGTTTCATTTAAGGTATCCCTCTTCCTCTAGATTATAAAGATGCTATCCAATATTTTTTCTCTAAAATTTTTGAAGTTTTTCTTTATGTATCTTTTATCCTCATAGAATCAATTTGTGCGTGTGTGTGTGTGTGTGTGTGTGTGTGTATAGTGTAGGAGAGGAATTTTTTTTGTCCCAAGTTAATTATCTATACCTGAACCACTTGTTCACTTGTTAGATAGTTTATGTTTTTAAAGAAAACCAGAATATGTCACCCCAAAATATGCTTCTTTTATATAAAATATTTTTGAGCTGAAGGCAATTAAGAAAGAGCAAATGCAGGAAAGTTCTACGTACTCTCCCCCATTCTGCCCAAAGTCACGGCATGTATATATATGGCACCAGAGAAATCTGCAAACAAGCCTTTACTTTCCTCCTTTACTTTCCCCCATCCCTATATATTTACCTTCCTACAGTTTGCTGCCCTTGGAAGCCTAAAATCATTTTCCTTTGTCCTGTCATTTCTCTACAAATTTATTGTTCTTTCTTGAAAATGCTATTAAACCCAAACTCTAACCACCCTTTTAGTTACTCATCCCTGACTTTTTCCCATGTATATATGAGATATACACATTAATAAACATGTTTGTTTTTCTCTTGTGTATCTGTCTTTTGTTACAGAACCCCACTTGAGGACCTAGAGGGGTACAAGGAAAAGAGATTTTTCCTCTCCTCCACTTTTCTCGCTATTCTGCAATAGCTCCTCTGTCATATATAAAATGTCCTTATATGTGTGGGTCTGTGTCTGGCCTTCTTTCTGGCTCCTTGGTGTTTTGTTTTTTTTATGCACCAACACCATATATACATCATCACCACAGCTTTATCATGGAGTTTATATTGAGTACAGCAAGTATCCCAGAACTGTTCTATAAAACGTCCTTGTTTAATCCTGGTCGCCTTGGTCCTT
>NW_011888936.1:1003617-1011983 GCF_000151845.1 Pteropus vampyrus
GTGTGTGTGTGTGTGTGTGTGTGTGTGTATAGTGTAGGAGAGGAATTTTTTTTGTCCCAAGTTAATTATCTATACCTGAACCACTTGTTCACTTGTTAGATAGTTTATGTTTTTAAAGAAAACCAGAATATGTCACCCCAAAATATGCTTCTTTTATATAAAATATTTTTGAGCTGAAGGCAATTAAGAAAGAGCAAATGCAGGAAAGTTCTACGTACTCTCCCCCATTCTGCCCAAAGTCACGACATGTATATATATGGCACCAGAGAAATCTGCAAACAAGCCTTTACTTTCCTCCTTTACTTTCCCCCATCCCTATATATTTACCTTCCTACAGTTTGCTGCCCTTGGAAGCCTAAAATCATTTTCCTTTGTCCTGTCATTTCTCTACAAATTTATTGTTCTTTCTTGAAAATGCTATTAAACCCAAACTCTAACCACCCTTTTAGTTACTCATCCCTGACTTTTTCCCATGTATATATGAGATATACACATTAATAAACATGTTTGTTTTTCTCTTGTGTATCTGTCTTTTGTTACAGAACCCCACTTGAGGACCTAGAGGGGTACAAGGAAAAGAGATTTTTCCTCTCCTCCACTTTTCTCGCTATTCTGCAATAGCTCCTCTGTCATATATAAAATGTCCTTATATGTGTGGGTCTGTGTCTGGCCTTCTTTCTGGCTCCTTGGTGTTTTGTTTTTTTTATGCACCAACACCATATATACATCATCACCACAGCTTTATCATGGAGTTTATATTGAGTACAGCAAGTATCCCAGAACTGTTCTATAAAACGTCCTTGTTTAATCTTGGTCACCTTGGTCCTTTGCAGCACCCATTAGTTTCTAATATTTTCATACAGCATTCTAAGTTCTTAGGTATTAGTATTAGTCTACGTCATGCCTACTGATTTTCATGGTCAACTAATTTTTATATTAATATTATATTGTTTTATTTATTGAGGTTATGAAATATGCCCTAATATCTGATAAAGCAACCGTCCTCCATTCCCCCTCCTTTTATAAAATAAATTTTTATAAAAATCTATATATTCTTGTCTGTTTATTATTCCTCCAGTAGAAATTTAAAATTTTAATTAAGTCAAAAAAGTTCTACTGGGACTTTTATTTAGATGGCATTAAACACATGCATTAAATTAAAATAATAAATATTTTTCTGATAGTCAATTTTTAGTCTATTAATATAGCATGTCTATATTTTAACTGTCTTTTATATTTCTCTATAAAATATTATTTTCTTCATATAATTATCATACATTTTACATAAAGTCAAAGTGTTTGTTTTTTTGGTTGTTTTCATTGTGATATAATCATTTAGATTTTTATCGCACTTTATAAGTTACAGGAAAATAAGGCATGTCGTTATTCACTTGTTGAGTCTACATATCAAACCTTTAATAACTTTACGTGATTTTCCATTCTTTTCTGGGTTTCATAAGTATATAATCATATAACTAAATAACGATTATTTGTCTTTCCTATCACTTCTCAACTAATTTCTACCTCGTGTTCCACTGTATTTTTCAGAATTGTTAAGAGCAATACGAAAATCATTGTCTTATTAACAAGGATCAATGCTTTATTAATTATTTTAATGTAATCCTTCTAATGTTTTAAATCAATTACAATGTAAATTTAGGATGGCAATTTTTATTATACTCAGGTATCCTCCTATATCTAGTTTAACCAAAAAATATCAAGAAGAGATGTTGAATTTTATTAAAGGCCACCTGGCCTTTAATTGATATTAGCATGTGTTCGTTTTGCTTTGAGTTCAACTCACGAGCAGTGGCATATCAAGGGCAGGCAGTTGTTTAGAATTTACACCATCAAAAGTATTTTATTGAGGAGGAAGATTTTATCACTGTTATTATTTATAATTGCCAGTGAAAGGTTATAATAAAAAGCATTTGATTCTGTTATTGTTTTTAAACTTTCTATAATAATGCATCCTTTTGTATCTATACCCAGGACTAATGGCTCCCACCATCTTGCTTTTGGTAAGCCATTATCTATCAAAACTTGGAACGTAATGGATTTCCCAATATAAACTAACCTTATATTCCTGAAACCAGCATTGTTCAGAAAACTCTTTTGGATATCCACTGTGTAAAATTTGGTTTGTAGATGTTTTACTTAGAATTAGTGCTTTTATATTTATATTAGAAATTGGTATGTAATTTGGGGTGGAGGTTGGCAGACATCCTACTTTGGTGCCAGGATCATATTAACTACATAAAATAAATTAGGTAATTACCCTTTATTGCCATTTTTATATTTATTTACTTCAAAAGTATATATTTATATGTTTATTCTAAATTCCATAAATTTAGGAACAGTATATATGGAATGAGTATAGATTCCTTGAGGGTTTGAAAAATTCATGCAGTAAATTGTCTGATTATTTCCTTAATAACTTTAAAATTGTCTTCCATTTTTTAAGAAGGATTTTTAATTACTAATAAAGAAAATAAATTTTTACTAATATTTTTTAAATATCCACAAAGCCATTTTTATGTTTTATTATCTGCTAGTCTCTTTATTAATATTTATTTTATATATCTGGGTGAATTCTAGTGCTCCTGAATTTTATTTTTCAGAATTTTGTCTGCATATTTTTTTAAGTTATAAGAACTTAATTTATCATTTTTTTCTGCTATTCTGTATTCTGATTCACTGACATGTTACTATCTTCGATTCCTATTTTGTTTTTTTCTTTAACTCTCTCTAATGTTTTTGCTTAATACATTTTTTCCATTTGTTTAAATTTTGAAGCATTAAAGATTAAATTAGAATGTTAATGAGTACTAGTATCATTTTCTTTATATTCTACATAATCTGACATTGTTTTAGATATTTCTTTGATACAACAATTATTTAACAACTCAAGTTTCATATTTTTTCCTTTTTATTTCTTAAGTTTTGTTATTACTAATTATGTTACAGTCATTAAATGTGATCTCATTGTTTTATTGTTATTTGTTTTTTTCAGTGAATAGTTTTTTGTGGCCTAGTTAATAATGATTTGTCTTCTTTTTTTTAATGGTCCATTGTTACATGTTAAGTCATAAAGAAATTTTGTTTCAATATATGTTTATTAAATATTATTTATCTACAGATCTCTGACTAAAATGAAAACTAAATTTACAAATGAAAAATTATCATTTTGCACCCTGACATGATTCACACAAATGTACCTTTTTCTGAAGACTTTTAATAGTAATTGAATTGATGCCCCATCACTTTATATTTGTACCCAATATAGAAAGACCTTCGTTCAAATCTCAGCTCTGCTACTTACACATTAGCTTGTGGCTCTGAACAAGTCACTTCAATTTTACCCCTTAGTTTCTTCATCAGTAAATTAAGGACAATAATAGGACCTACTTGAAGAGCCTTGTGAGGATTAAATGAGTGAATAAATGTCAAGTGTAATGTGTGCCAATAATCGACAATAAATAATGTCAGTTCTTCTGTTTTTATTACTTACAAGAAGGCCTTTTTAAAATTATTTGTGAAACCCTGATGATTCTTTGGTCACTCTGTTTTGAGGATACATTTTTTTCTGCTATCTTGGCTCTCAAGTCAAGTCACCTCTATAGTCTGTCTCACACATTATCAGTTGGAGGAATTTTATACATCTCAGCTTTTGATAGGAAAGATAACTGCTGTTTTTATAGTAGTTGTAAGCTGAAATTATATCTCCCAATTCCCTGAAACATGGATTCTTTGACATTTCCTGAGCAAAAGTGTGAGAAGAGCCAGCAGAGAATTTTACTGTTTGGCCATTTCACAAATTATGTCTTGAACACAACAAGTCTCCTCGGGATGTATAGCTAATCTATAATCTTATAGATAACTAAAGAGATTATTTGTTTGCTCTAGCAATCTTTCACACTAAAAATGAACACAAAACAGTAGATTACTGCCCAAAATTCTGATTAATTTACATTTTGAGCTATATTATAGAAACATGACGTGCTAATCAATAAATAAAGGACAACATATTTCATATTTCGAAACAAGTAAACCATTATGGAATATTTTCATTGATTATTTGTAGAGTATATATATTTAGCACAAATTTTGGTACATATTATTTAACAATACTTATTGATTTGATTTTAATTTGCAGAAGAAACAGAAAGTTTTCTTTATGAGCATCAGTACAAGTACAGTAATCATATTCTTTATTTCAGCTTAGTCCAAAGTAGAAAATTAACATTATATTACTAGCTATCTTTATGCCAAGTGCTTATAGTGCAATTGCCTTTGAAAAGCCCTAAACTCTTTTTTCTATATTCAGAAAGCATTTATCTAGTCATTAATATAGAGTGTATAGAATATTCATTACTATTCATTGTTTGTAGAGATTCTTCTGTTAATAATGTCACTATGTAAGCATGGTAATGAACAGATACATGCACATAAATATATATAAAAATTATATAAAATAAATGTGTGTGTATATAACATAAAAAGAAATTTTTAGATTGACCAACAAAACAGAATTACACACCTTAAAGAAAGTGATTCAGCAAAATGCTTTTGTCTTTGGTTTTAAAAATTAACAAAAAAATACTAGGCGATTGCAAATAAAAAGATATCAGGGTCACAGTCTTGATACCTGATATGATAGAATTCAGAATAAGAGAAATGCATGAAAAGAGACAAAGAAGGGCATTTTAATGCCAAAGACTATAAATCACAATAATTTTAATTAATATTTGTGCATCCAATGCCACAGCAATATTTTTCACAAAGCAGAAGTTGTAGAAAATACAAAGAAAAATAGAATCATGACCAAAAAAAAAAAAAAAAAACTGGGGGGAACTAATCTTATCAAATACTAAAACATATTAAGTCTGTACAAAAAACAGTCTGGTATTAGTGAAAACATCCAAGTAAATAGAACAGAAAATTTAGAAATAAACCCAATAATATATGTAAACAGTCTACAATAAAGGCAGCATTTTTAGTGGGAAAAAATATATATACTTTTTTTTAAAGTGGTGGAATAAAGTAGTTGGAAAAATTTCAAATGAATCAGAGATTTCACTGCAGAAATGAAGCCATGAGAGTAATATAAAGAAACCTGGGTGAATTCCTCTGTATGCCTGTCATGAGGAAATGTTTCATAGTTTGGCACAAAATCCAGAAAGAAGGGAAAACTCATTTTATTCCATAAAAGTTTAAAAATAAATGACAAAGGAAAAAAAAGCAAAATAAAATCAATGATATTCTTGGGAGAATATTTGCAACTTACTGCAAACACAAAGTGTTACAATTTCTAGTACACAAAGATCGTCTTAAAATATATAAGTAAAGCATCAACTATGGAAAACTGAGCTAGAGAAATAAACAATTTACAGTAAAAGAAATGCAACTGCCTTTTAATAATATAAAATTATGCTCAAAGTTGCTCATAAAAAAGAAAAATGCAGATTAAAACTACACTGAGTTATCATTTACACATATCATATTGGCAAATTTCCAAACTGTGACAACATATTTTTTTGGAAAGGTTGTGGGGAACATGGCACTCTCATATATTACTGATGCAAATGCAAAAAGATAAAATACATGGAGGGAAATTTGGCAATATCTAACAAAATTCATGTGCATTTACTCTTTGACTCAGAAATTTTACCTCAATCTCAAAAATACACTGAAAATTTTCAAAATGAGATATGTACAAAGTATATATGCATCATATGCACATACAGTAATTGTAAGACTATTTGTAAAAGCAAAAGACTTGAAACAAACTAAATGTTCATCAGTAGAGGAATGATTGAACAAATATTTATACAATGGATAAATGTAAATATAGATGTGAAAAAGAATGAGGAATAGGCATACGCTTTTTTATTGGATAATCTCTAGGATATACTGTTAAGTGAAAAAGAAGGTAGAGAAAAGTATCTAAAGCACGCCAGCATTTAAGCACTTACCTAACAAAGACACATATACATAATCACATACATATACATGTGTGTGTGTTTGTTCTCATATTTATATTTTAATAAAAACAAAGAATTTAAAAAAAACCATAAAATTTAGAAAAATGTTGACATCTATAGTATGAAGTGATAGAACAAGGTAAAGAGAATAGAAATAAAAGCTTTCTGAGGATAGGCTTTGTTTATGACCTCCACTAGAACATCCGTATCTATGCTCAATCTAAATATATTTATAGCTGATGTTTTAATGCTTTGATAGTAGAGAGTCGACATCCATTTGAACTACAACATTCAGGTGGATTAAATCTCTCTACCTGGTAATGTGAATGTCTGGCTATTTAAGGATATGCTTGTATAGGATCATCTGTAATGATTTTAGGATAAATACTCAAAGTTCATTTATAGAATTTGATTATAATCTAATATATTTGGGAAATAGTGTATCAGCGCTGAAGAAAGAAACAGAAGATTTAAGGATTTTCCAGACATCCTAAAGAATGCCCGAAAGGACTGAGGAAGTTATGTGTAAGTAGGGATGTATGGTGCGGGCTAATTGGGTGAGACTCCAGGCCTGCTGTCCAAACTTCGACCAAAATAATTTCACTGCATGGTATATATTAGCATTCAGTGCAACGTTTTCTTTATAGAACAGAATCTGCAGACCATAAAATAGTTTGAAAATGACTTAGACAGGAAATAAAATGTTTTAATTAGAATTATCTCTCTTATATTAAATCTACATGAGATTGTATACTTTTATTATTCCACAAATGTGGACTACAAAAAAAACACACAAATATGATCATTCAAATAAAAGAGAAATTGAAGAATTCCAAGATCAAGAATAAAAGAAGATATGCTTGTACCAGATGTCAACATAGTTGTCATTGCACATAAAATTGGCTATAATCTTCCTAGAGGTCAAAATAAACCAGATAAGTTACATAGCTCTTATTTGTAGAAAGAAAGGTAAAAATAACAGAATACAAAAAAATGTACTGGAAAATTATTTGGAAAATAAGCTATGATTTTATCAGTTAGAGTCTCTTCAGCTGAACATAATAGAAAACCCAACTTGAACTAACTTACACAACAAGGTTAACCTTGAAAAACAAGGAAAACCATTTCCAGAGTTCCCTAGAAAATCTTTTTTCACGTCTCATTGGCCCAAATTAGGCTACTTTTTTCTTATACCAAGTCCCTGGAAAAGGAGGAGGAATGAGCTACTCCAATATTTGTGTACTCCATGGAATAGGGCTGAACAAAACTGATTTCTGTAGGAAAAAAAGGAGGGAGGGATGGTTAATGCTATAGGCAACCCATTACTATTTTAATGATTTAATGGAAAATGTCCTGGCTTTACCGCACTCACCAAGGTGGATTTTATATGACTATTTATTGTTCATCTTTGTTATAAATCAGAGATATATATGAAAGGACATCTCACCTAAGGCTAATGAGATTTAAATACGAATCTGCTTATTCGACTTTCTCCATATCCAAACTCAACTTCAGTCCAATCGACTATTAGCATTACATAATATAGATTGAAGAAGTTGGAAAGTAAAAGATGAGCAAAGCAAAGGGAGCCGCTGTTCTACAAGATCCACCAACACAGAAAGCAGGAAATGAGGGCAAGCTCCCATGCAAAGGTGTAAATAAGCCTGCCTAGATGGCGCTTTCTAACTGTATTAATAAACACTCAGTCTAGGCACTAGAGTAATTAGTTTTAGCTAATTATTTAGGTTACTTTTATGACAAAGAACTAGGATACTAGGATTCTGAAAAAGTAGATTCATAGGCGCAAGCATGAAAACGAATCAAAAAGAAAAGAGGGAGAGCTGTCAATCAATTATGAAGTTTTCTCACTTCATAATTGATAAGGAGAAAGACTACCTTACTTCATCAAAAAAGTAAACTATAAAAGTTCCTACAAGGAAAACCAGTTTTTACCTAAGGAAGCCTCTTTGAATAGGCTCTAGGCAAAGTACTTAACAGAGACCATAAACTTCCACATTAGGGAAAGGGACAATGTGTCTTTTCCTTAATCATTTTCAGAGGGTATGTTTCCATAATAGTTCACAGCCATAAAGTAATCCTGGTAACATTCTCTTTGGGAATTGAAACTAAGCATTCTAATAACAAAAGTGAAGGCCAAGATGGCTTATTGGCCCATTATATATACCATCTAGGTAATCAAATAAATTTTCTAAATATGTAAATTTATTTAAAAGTGATTCACTCAACATTAGAGCATGTTTTCCACAGACTATGCTTTTAGTTTTCTTGCAGTTACACTGAGCACTTCTATTCTGACAGCACTTAGATACTAGAATCATGTGTCTCTCAGGATCAAGCTTTAAAGCTCTCATCCCTTACTAA
>NW_011888936.1:1012893-1016283 GCF_000151845.1 Pteropus vampyrus
AAGCCACCATTTTGAATTACTTTTGGTTTAGATTTCTCCTGCATGATGTGTGCTGAACATTAATAAACTGTTTCTCTCTCTCTCTCTCTCTCTCTTTCTCTCTCTCTTTTAATCTTTCTTTGTTGAAGAGTCCCAGCTGAAAATCTAAAAAGACAGAGGTAGTTTTGCCTCCTTTAAGGGGCTTTGTAGAATGGCCAATAGCAACAAAAAAAGTGATGAATTTTTACCTGGGAGATTGGAAAGGGAGTGTCAGGAATAATTTTATGCCTGAGTTAGTCATTAAACAGTATTTTGAAAGAATGTAGGTACTGGCTAGATAGATTGTCTGGGGTAAAATGAAGGGACTAGGATATTTCCATAAGTTTAAGCAAAATCACATAAGAATCAAAGAGCTTAGTATATTCATGGTACTACAGGACTCAACCAATTTTCTGTTGCTGCATAAAGTTATGAGGGGATATAAAAATCAAACTCAAGTAGAAAGAAAAATACTTTGTATAATATAATCAATTATCAGAGAAAGCTTTTTCAGAACAAAAAGGTATAAATTCTCAAACTTATTGCTTACAGAGGAAGCCCCAATAACTGTTAGATTAAGTTCTCCTTAGAGTTTAAATAAAAATGGCAATTTTGTTTTCCCTTACCACAGCAACACCATAGTGCTACATGAGCATGTAATAGGTTTTCAGGGCTGCTAGCCAGGGGGGTAAAGTAGGATTTGTAATTTCATAGTCCATCTTTCCCAACTATTTTGCAAGATCCATCACTTCCTTTGCCTCAAAGAGTAGGAATGTCTCTGTAGAGTATCTCATAGCATCTTTATTACTCAATATTTCCATTTTCTTGGTCCCACATTTTTATAGTGGCTAGACCCTGATTGACAGTTCCCAGTGAAATTGAAACTTCCATGCAATGGGAATACCTTTGCTGATAAGTGAACCCTTGGAACACCTGGCTGAGGGTTTCCCTTGTTATCTCTACACAACCAGATACTTCTTATTTTGGTTGCCATTACAACTTCCAAGCACCATTCTCAAAATATCCTGCCTTCATCATCTCTTTTATGGAAAATATAATTCACGATAAATCTAATTTGCCATTTTTTTTTTTTTAAATCAGTCAGGGCTCTTGTAGGAAACAACTCATCCTTGAAGGTTCATATGAATAAATAAACCACTTTTTACAGAAGGGATAAGCAGCATTAAAAGGGATGATGAGACTAGCAACAGTGGGAAGTTGTTTCTCTAGCAGAAAGGATAAGGTAAAGAAAAGGCATTTCCTAAGATTAGTGACAAAGGCAATTTGGAGGAGCCCCCAGGACAGCAGCTCTAAAGGTAGAAACACACAGCTATTGCCAGAGACGTGGCACCAAGAAAAGTAGAGGGCACAGATCCTTTGATTGTCTTCCCTCCCTTCCCCATCTTCTATTGTACCTTCCATTGGCCAACATGAGGGAAATACCAGGTGGGTAACTCCTAGTCATAGCACAGTAAAGGGAAGAAAATGGCTTTGTGGGAGGCAAGCAAATGCAAAATAATATGGAAATCCCTATGCTTATTTTTTAGGTTGACAATGCTGATTTTTCATATTCCGGAAAACTCTAACTATCGGATAGAAAATTATACCTTGGCTTCTGATGAGGACAGATCTTCTGGTGTTTGAACCCTGAAATGATAGGAGGAATCTAGTAACATTAACTATAATTTTTTTTAGGCAAAAAAAAAAAAAATAGGTTTGAATTATGGCTCCACTAATTAGCTTAGTCAAGTTACTTTGCATCCATGAACAGTTTTCCCATTTAACAAATTTATAGAACTATCAGGAAAAATATAAGTAAATAATTTATATTAAGCAATTATCACAGTGACTAGCATATTATAAGCACTTTGTAAATGTTAACTAATTTGTCTGTTTTAACCATGTAGCTTTGGATATAGAAATAATACCTACATCATAAAGTTGTGAGAATTAAATGAATAAATAAATGTAAAGGACTTAGGAAAAAAAGTCCAAAGTCTATTATTATTATTATTTAAATTAATACTTTAAGAACTATTCATTGAAATTTTAAAATTCAATACATTCTTATGTTTTAAAAAGCAGGAGATAAAAAAATATGTACAGGATAGTTCCATGTTTTATAATATGGAACCTAGTGAAGAACTTCAAATTATTTTAACAAAATGGCTGCATTTAAAAGTTGTTAGCTATTAATAGTAGAAATAGCACATCACCATAATGGAACATGACTCTGTTTTGGAAAAGACACTGGAATGGTCATTTAATTTTACTCATTATGGAAAATGACCCTCATCATTGACTAGCCCACAGAACTTGAGAAACTGCCCTTAGGGGATTCTCTGTGATAGAGTGTGGTTTCTGATTTTAGGAGCGATGATGTCTGATGCACATTTAATTATGCTCTTTGGCATCATTCTTTCATCAAAAGAATTATGTGATATAAAATCTGTCTTATGCCTTGGGCTGTGGAAAAAGGCATTATATCCATTATTTGAGGTGAAGTAGACTCCAGAAAGGTGGTATAGGATTGATAGCAATAATGAGGACCACGTGACTATGTAAACTATAAGGAGTTCTACAATAAATAAAGAAAGATCCTTCTAAACTTGAAGAAATTAATTTCTTTACCTGCTTAAAACATTTATGTTCTATGCCTGAATGCATACATTAAGTTGAGAAATATTGAGAATTCAATATAAATCATTTATCATCAGGTTGATGTGATATATAAAGATTTTAGAAAGATAAAGATTGACATGCAGATAATAATAAAAGAACATCTAGATGAAACATCAGCATTCTGAAATGTTGAAGACATTGATTTAATTTTCTAGAACAAAGTGAAGTTGAAAAAAATCATGAAAGATGATACAAATGAATATTTTATGCTAGCAACTATATTCACCAGTTATATTTTAAACCACTGCCCTTTTTTCCATCTTCATTGTAATTGCCCTAGTTTGGATATAGTTGTGGTTTGCTAAGACCTCCCAACACCCTTTGATGACTTCAATTTGTACTTTTAGTAAAACTGAAACTCTGTGCCTTGGCATTTAAAACCACGCCTAGTCTTGGTTTCACATACCTCTAAAACTCATCTACAAATCTCCTGCTTACTCTCAGTGTTCCAAGTTTCTTCTCATCTCAGGGACTTCACACTTGTTCTTCCTTTAGCTTGGAACACATTCTTTCAAGATATTCACATTGTTGGAATTCCCTTTTTATTGTGGCCTCATTTCAAATGTCACCTTCTCAGAGAGGTCTTTTTTTAAAGCCTACAGCACCTGGTCTTCCTAGGTGGTCTCCCATCCAAGTACTAACCTGCTTAACTTCCGAGATCAGAAGGGATCTGGCTTGTTCAGGGTGGCA
>NW_011888936.1:1016333-1021800 GCF_000151845.1 Pteropus vampyrus
AAAAAAAAAAAATAGGTTTGAATTATGGCTCCACTAATTAGCTTAGTCAAGTTACTTTGCATCCATGAACAGTTTTCCCATTTAACAAATTTATAGAACTATCAGGAAAAATATAAGTAAATAATTTATATTAAGCAATTATCACAGTGACTAGCATATTATAAGCACTTTGTAAATGTTAACTAATTTGTCTGTTTTAACCATGTAGCTTTGGATATAGAAATAATACCTACATCATAAAGTTGTGAGAATTAAATGAATAAATAAATGTAAAGGACTTAGGAAAAAAAGTCCAAAGTCTATTATTATTATTATTTAAATTAATACTTTAAGAACTATTCATTGAAATTTTAAAATTCAATACATTCTTATGTTTTAAAAAGCAGGAGATAAAAAAATATGTACAGGATAGTTCCATGTTTTATAATATGGAACCTAGTGAAGAACTTCAAATTATTTTAACAAAATGGCTGCATTTAAAAGTTGTTAGCTATTAATAGTAGAAATAGCACATCACCATAATGGAACATGACTCTGTTTTGGAAAAGACACTGGAATGGTCATTTAATTTTACTCATTATGGAAAATGACCCTCATCATTGACTAGCCCACAGAACTTGAGAAACTGCCCTTAGGGGATTCTCTGTGATAGAGTGTGGTTTCTGATTTTAGGAGCGATGATGTCTGATGCACATTTAATTATGCTCTTTGGCATCATTCTTTCATCAAAAGAATTATGTGATATAAAATCTGTCTTATGCCTTGGGCTGTGGAAAAAGGCATTATATCCATTATTTGAGGTGAAGTAGACTCCAGAAAGGTGGTATAGGATTGATAGCAATAATGAGGACCACGTGACTATGTAAACTATAAGGAGTTCTACAATAAATAAAGAAAGATCCTTCTAAACTTGAAGAAATTAATTTCTTTACCTGCTTAAAACATTTATGTTCTATGCCTGAATGCATACATTAAGTTGAGAAATATTGAGAATTCAATATAAATCATTTATCATCAGGTTGATGTGATATATAAAGATTTTAGAAAGATAAAGATTGACATGCAGATAATAATAAAAGAACATCTAGATGAAACATCAGCATTCTGAAATGTTGAAGACATTGATTTAATTTTCTAGAACAAAGTGAAGTTGAAAAAAATCATGAAAGATGATACAAATGAATATTTTATGCTAGCAACTATATTCACCAGTTATATTTTAAACCACTGCCCTTTTTTCCATCTTCATTGTAATTGCCCTAGTTTGGATATAGTTGTGGTTTGCTAAGACCTCCCAACACCCTTTGATGACTTCAATTTGTACTTTTAGTAAAACTGAAACTCTGTGCCTTGGCATTTAAAACCACGCCTAGTCTTGGTTTCACATACCTCTAAAACTCATCTACAAATCTCCTGCTTACTCTCAGTGTTCCAAGTTTCTTCTCATCTCAGGGACTTCACACTTGTTCTTCCTTTAGCTTGGAACACATTCTTTCAAGATATTCACATTGTTGGAATTCCCTTTTTATTGTGGCCTCATTTCAAATGTCACCTTCTCAGAGAGGTTTTTTTTAAAGCCTACAGCACCTGGTCTTCCTAGGTGGTCTCCCATCCAAGTACTAACCTGCTTAACTTCCGAGATCAGAAGGGATCTGGCTTGTTCAGGGTGGCATGGTCTTAGTAGAGAGGCTTTTGATGACCATGATTTCTAAAGTTTTTTAATAGTTTACTTTCTCTAAGGCTCATCTCATTACATAAAATTATATCTTTTTAAAATTTTCTGCTCTTGTATCTGGCTTGTTTGCCTGGGGAGAATCAGTGGTGGTGTACCATCTGGACAGCTTAGAAACCCTATTGGGATGTAGAGTTGATCTTAACTGATGCTGGCTGACCAGCTACCCTCAGACTTTCACTACTAACTTCATATCAACTCTAATCTCACCCTCTCCACCACCCGCAATTCAGGTTTGGTAGGACAACCTAAGTATACCGCCTCTTCTATAAGTTGCTTATTGTTAAGAGGTATTACCAAAACAAAAATTATTAAATATACTCTTCAACCTTGTAGGATATTTGGTCCTGTCAAAAACATCCACTGAGATGGTGTGTCTACTCCAGAAGGTCCTTGATATTTGGTCCACGGAGGCAAAAAGGACCGTTGGCAGTATAGCCATGACACAACTAGTGGACCAATAAAACATGATAGTGTTTTTTATGTATTTATCCTATAAACCAAAAGCGTAAATAAACATCATGGGCTATTTGGACCCAGGGACATTTTCTAAGCATGGACATTTTTGACAGGACCAAATATCAAGGACCAGTTGGCATGGACTACATTTGTTCATGAATCTTTTAAATAGGACCAATTTCAAGGACATTTTGGTGTAGACCAAATGTTTCCATGGACATTCTGAATGGGAAAAAATGTCCACTAATCCTCTTCAACAATAGTTTCTGTGGTGTTTGGATTTCTCTGTGCTAAATCTTATTCCTCCACCTCCCCAAACGCACAAGGAGAAATATACTGAAGTATGGTAAATATACTTAAAAGATATGGAAAGATATTAGCCACATAAGTTTATATATAATATATACATTATTTATATATAATTTATTTATATATAATATATAAAACAGAAAAATAGTTATTTTTTTAAAAGAACTGTGGTAGTATTAAGCATAAAAAAAATAGAAGGAAAATTACAGAACACAATAGGTGGGGAAAAAAAGGTATAAAGAACCTATAGGTAGAACAAATTATCAAGCTAGAATATCAAATTGGGAAATTCTCCCTGCTGGCAGGAAAAAAAGGAAAAAGAGAAAATATATATAAAAGAGACATGGAAGATATACATGGAATTGTCAAATCTAGAAATTAGATGTTCCAGAAGGAGAGTAAAATAATGAACAGGATAAAATATTTCAAGAAATTCCCAGAACTGAAGAAGGATGAAAGACTTGAGTTTGAAACTATTCAGAGTGCCACAAGAAAGCCCACATTCAGAAATAATGCAATGATATTAAATATAAAGTATAAATTTTTAAAGTTCAAAAGAGAGAGCAGATCATCTAAAAAGAAGAAGAATCATACTGACATCATACATTTCAACAGGAATTCTATATTAAAAACACAATGGGGTAATATTTTACAGTAAAACAATTATGAAACTAGAACTTGATGTGCAACCAAATTATCAAAATAGATGCATAAAATGCATGTGATAAATTCAAGACTAATTTATAATTATAAAACACACAAACTCATGGAAAATATGGAATAAAATAAACTTTCTCTAACTTTGTAAAGATTATATAACAAAAAACTGTTATAAATATTTTTAATGCAGAAATATTAAGATCGAAAGGATAAGAAGATCTCTTTCAGCACTATTCTTTAACATAGTATTGGGGAGTCTGCCAGCACTAAAAGAAAAACAAAATAAGTGAGAAATAAGGAATGACATAAGCTGGTGAAACTGTCATTACTTTTAAATGAAAAAAAAAAAAAATCAACAAGCTATTAGAAGTAATAAAAGCTCAGCAAAGTAACTGAATACAAGATTAACAAAACCAATAATGTTTCTCTGTACCAGAAATAAGCTAGAAAACAGTCTTAAGTGCTCGTTTCGTCACATATACTAAAATTGGAATGACAGAGAAAATTAGCACAGCCACTGTGCAAGGATGACACACAAATTTGTAAAGCATTCCATATTTTTTTTTAAATGAGGAAAGTTTAAGCGACCTCTGGGACAACATCAAGCATACGAATATTAGCCTCAGAGAGGTACCAGAAGGAGAAGAGAGAGAACAAGGAATTAAGAACCTATCTGAAGAAATGATAACAGAAAATTTCCCTAACTGGCAAAGGTTAGGTTTCCCGAACATATAAGTCCAGGAAGCACAAAGAGTCCCAAACAAGAAGAACCCAAACAGACACACACTGAGACACGTTATAATTAAAATGCCGAAGGTTAAAGATAAAGAGAGAATCTTAAAAGCAGTGAGAAATACAACTAGTTACTTACAATGGTACTCCCATAAAAAGTCAGATGATTTTCAACAGAAACTTTGCAGACTGGCAAGAAATATTTAAAGACAAGAACCTATAACCAAAAATACTCTACCCAGCAAGGCTATCAAAGTGAAAGGTGAGATAAAAAGCTTCCCAGACAGGAAAAAGCTAAAGGAATTCATCACCAACAAGCCAGTATTACAAGAAATGTTAATGGAACTTCTGTAAAAAGAAGAATAGAGAGGAAAAAAACTCATAAATAAGAATAATAAAAAGGCAATAACTATGTACCTATCAATAATCGCCTTAAATGTAAATGAATTAAATGCTCCAACTAAAGACATAGGGTAACTGAATGGGTAAGAAAACAAGACCTATGCATATGCTGTCTACAAGAGACTCACTTTAGATCAAATGACACACACAGACAGAAAGTAAAGGGATGAAAAAAGATATTTCACGCAAATGGAAGTGAAAAAAAAGCCGTGGTAGCAATACTTATACCAGACAAAATAGACTTTAAAACAAAGGCTATAATAAAAAAAAAAGAAGAGCATTAAATAATGATAAAGGGATCACTACTAGAAGACATAAGCCTAGTAAACATATACAGGAGAATCTACATATATAAAGCAATTATTGACTGACAGTAATACATTTATAGTAGAAGACTTTAACACTCCACTGACACCAATGGACAGACCTTCCAGACAGAAAATCAACAAGGAAACAGCAGCCTTAAATGACACACTAGACCAGATGGATTTAATTGATATTTTCAGAGCGTTTCACCCCAAAGCAGCAGAATATGCATTCTTTTCAAGTGCACATGGAACATTTTCCAGAATAGTCCACATGTTAGGCCACAAAACAAGTCTCAACAAATTTAAGAAAACTGAAATGATAACAAGCATCTTCTCTGACCACAATATTATGAAACTAGAAAACCACTACAAGTAAAAAATTGGAAAATACATAAACATATGGAGGCTAAATAATATGCTACTAAACAATAAGTAAGTTAACAATGAGATCAAGGAAGAAATCAAAAGAGACAAATGAAAATGAAAACACAATGACTCATACTCTCCGGAACACAGTGAAAGCAGTCCTAAGAGGGAAATTCATAGCAATATAGGCCTACCACAAGAAACAAGAAAAATCTCAAATAAACAATCTAATCTTACACTTAAAAGAAATAGAAAAAGAACAGCAGACGAAATTCAAAGTGAGTAGAAAAAAGGAAATAATAAAGATCAAAAGGAAAATAAATGAAATAGAGTCTGGAAAAACAATATAAAAGATCAGTGAAACCATAAATTGGTTCTTTGAAAGGAAAAACAAAATTGATAAACCCTTAACCAGATTCATCAAGAAAAAAAAAGGAGAGGACCTAAATAAATAAAATCAGAAAGAAAAATAGATTTGAAAGTACATTATTCACAATTG
>NW_011888936.1:1022655-1032382 GCF_000151845.1 Pteropus vampyrus
AAAAAAATAACTTTATTCTATATTTTAAAGTAGCTGTAATCAGAGCCCCTGTAACAATGGCAGCAAAAGGGAGCTGAAATGGTTAAGGATGGGCTGCACAGGCAACAGATCCACAAGACAAATGAGGCAAGGAAGCAGCACCATTGGTTCTGTGCTGTGTCCATCTTTCTTGTGGCAGAGCAAACAAGACAACAACTCATTGATTTACAGTGAAAAAGCCTATCTTTGCAACCAGAAGGGTTGGACATTTTATTTATTTAATTTTTTGTTGAAAGCAAATCACTCTTAGGAAAGTCACTGAACATCTAAAGGGAGTCTTTGAAAAATAAGTTAATAAAATAGGCAGGTGCTTTATGTGTCTTCTCAAAGAGCATCATAATTTTCAGGTTTATAGTAGCCATTATTTCTACTTTACCTGGTTCAACTACAACACAGGTGATTATAGACTGTATTGGGGACAATCCTGAAATGGGGAAACTAATGATAGCTTGTGTTACTAGTCTGAGCTTCCTTAAGGCATAATGAATAGCTTCATTATCATGCCCTGGAACAAGAAAGGGGGAGGGGTTTGCTCATGGAGCAAGATAAAAGTAGAGACTTCAGGCTGAATCCCAGAGGTAACTGGCACTTAGGAAAATAAAGCATATTATTTCCTGCAAAAGATTCTTGTTTGCTGCCAAATGCCAATTTAGGATTCACATAATACAATAACTGATTTGCCACTTGAACTCCAAAATGAAATAACCTCTCCAGGATTTCATCAACTTCTTCCAGCAGTATGTTTTGTCTGGCTATGTGAATTTTGTTTTATTTCTAAAATCTATCTGGAAGGAAAAGTTATTCGCTTTCAGCTTTTTTAGCAAGAACCTAATTTCTATGCTCAATGACAAAAAAGAAAGCATGATAGATATTGGCAAGATTTCTAAAATTACTTCTTTGAAATCTGAAATGACATTATTAATCTCACTGATAAAAGTATTATATTTATTCCATAACAAAAAAATGAATATTTTTCTATTTATCTGAGAACCTCCTTAGAATTGAAAGTATAATTTAAGGACTACAAAGTATGCCAGCAATGTAGTCTCCAGAGTATAGATTCGATGTATTAGGGATAATAAAATGCAACTATTTAACTTTTATTATCTCTAACATTTTTATTGTTCAAATCAGCTCACAGTCATTGAGGTCCTGATATTTCTAGGTATTCTGTGTGATAAAAAATATAAATATGCCTTGACTCCTACCCTCAAGGAACTTAAACATCAAAACTTAAAGAGGAAGATATATGTATACTACTAATTGTAATACAGTGTATAATGTGAAAAAGCACAATAGAGATCTAGAGAAAGTAACATGGGCAGGATAGAAGAGGGAAGAATTAGTTTATGAGAAGGGAATCTGGAATACTCCATGGAGAAAGTGACATTTGAGCAGAGCATTTATGAATATATAGAATTTCCCTAGGTAGATATAGGAATGCAGACTCATTCTGGGCAGCAATACCAGTATGCTCAGGGTAAGGAATATAGATTGCACATCTGTGAAATAGTGAACACTCTATTACTGAAAGTATAAAATCAGGTGCTTTTCTCAGGCCATGATAATATAAGGCCTGGTTATGAAAGGCTTGGCTTTGATGTGGAGAAGCCTAGGTCTGCTGTGTGGACAATACTCAGGCTCCAAAACATATATGAACAGGGTAGTGACAGAATGTGACTATTCTTCAGGATGAATGTGAAGCATAAATTTCAGGGGAGAGAATGGAATCACAGTAACTGGTTAGAAGAATTTTACAGAAGTTCAACAGAAGAGTAGTAAGGATGAAAAGGAAGAATTGCCTTCCAGGGGCATCATAGGCATATCATTTTAACAGGCTTATGTTATGAGATATATTAACATGCTTTCTTAAGTTTGCATTTACATGACTTTCCCTTTATTCAGCCAGAGGCAGACATATGATTTAGGAATTATGAAGGTTGTAATAGTAGAAGTAAAAGAGAAATAAAAAGGAATGTCGAGCCTTTAACCAATGAAAAAGAATTTTTACAATATTCTTAAAGACTAGGTCTATTACACCAAGACTACTTCTTATGAAAGAGAAAGCGAATGAAACCTGGAAAGATTGATCGTTTTTGCAAAAGAGACTGTTCTGAATTTATAGGAACTGCTTTAAACAGGAAGAGATTATGTACCTTAAATTAACAATTTTAAGTACTCCTGACACCCTCCCAGGCTCACGACCATCACCAGAATAAGTTGTGAGTTCGAAAGTAATAGTAGAACTATGTAGAATATAAAGTTCATTGCATATTATCAGTTCCCTGCATAATCAACAGCATGTACTAACTGATTTGATGGGGTAGAAGTAAAGGGTAATGAGTAAAAGGAATAAAAGTTACAGCAGCATCCAGACTTTGGAACCTGGGTTAGAGAGAGCATAATGATTCCAGTAATCAGTTTAGGGAACAAGGTGGAGAAGTAAGACTTAATAGGATATGTTTAGGGCTGTTGACTGTAAAGTACCAATATGGCTCACCAGGAACTGGAGTCTAAATGGTGGTTTTTACTGGAGAGTCACCCCATCAAATTGAATATTGAAGGTGGAAATAAATAAAATTTATTTCCTGTCTTAGTCACTTTGGGCTGCTCTAACAAAATATAATAGATTGGGTGGCTTAAACAACAGACATTAAATATCAAGGTGCCAGCAGATTCAGGGCTTGGTTAGGGCCCTCTTCCTGGCCTGCAGATGCCCACCATGTCTTTGTGTGCTTATATGACCGCTCTCTCTTGGAGTGGAGAGAGATCTGTCTTCCTTTCTTATAAAGGCATTAATTCCCGCATGGGTGTCCCACCTTCACGATCTCATCTAAACCTAACTGTCTCCCAATGGCCCCACAACCAGATACCATCCCATTGGGATTAGGGCTTCATCACATGAATTAGGGGTGGGGACGCAAACATTCAGCTCATAACAGTTAAAGTACAAGCAGAGAAAAGAAAAGATTAGGAAATATCTGTAAAATCAGACCTTTAGGATGTGTGTGGAGTGGTGAGGGTGGGGGGTGGCAGAGATAAGAGGATAAGGACCGAGAAGAATCAGTCAGACAATGAGGAACTGAACCAGAGGAACCCAAGAGTGAGCTATGAGAAATATCCCAAAACAGAAAGCACTGAGTGAGAGGAGGTAGTTAACTGGGCCAAAAGTTACAGAAAATGTACATATGAAAAGGACAAGAAAAGCCTCAGGGTGTGGCTGATAATAGTTCAGTGATGACATTACAGGTTTCCCCATATCCAGAAGCAGAGCCTTCCTATGAAAACCTGCAAAAGCTGAAAAAAGGTAAAGCAAAGAAACAATTACCATTTACTTATGTGGAAAAAAAAATAACCTACCAAATTATAACAAATAACACACAAAAGCTAAAATAACACTAATATATAGTAAAAGCAAGAATTCTATGATAAATACACAGCCTGTATAAAGTAGAAATAATGTATGTACAGTGGAGTTTCACTTACCAAAAAGACTGATTTCTCCTTAAGTATAATTTAATGGAACACACGCTTTGTTACACCCATCAATCCACTCAAGAAATAGACTTTTCATTTATCCATTACTGGATGCCAATTAAAAGATACTACTTTGCTACGAGGAGAACCAATTGTAACTTCTATAGTTTTCAAAATTCTTTTTCTCAGCACATTAGTAATATGAATGGTGGACACAGGCAAGTTCAAAACACGTACAATGTCTTTACATCATTCGCCATGATTGAGACACTTAATTGTGTCCAGTTTTAAACTAAGCGTAACACCCTTATGAGCTTTCTTAGGCTTTTTTGATATCTTAGGACACTGCTTGCTGGCAGAGGCACAAATAAATTGAGATAAAGCACAGATGCTCACGGATACAGTCTGAAGCTATGGCAGCTTGATGCTGAGATGCTGAGTGTATGTCCCAGGGAAGGACCTTGATGTTGCTGCTCTTGCTGCTCAGGGTTTGTGCTGCCTGTACAACAGCACGACACAGAAAAACACTTAAGCTTATTTTCACTTTTTGCCTTTTTTTCATAAAAAGGCTTTCTTTTGGTTAGCAAAAATAGTTACTAATATATATCTTTCATCAAGAGCCAAGTGGTGTAACACAAACTTTTGAATAGCAAGGAATACCTGTATTTGATATTCTTTAGACCCTAACACTGCCAGATGCTATCTTAGGTAGTTTTCCTTTAAATATAGTATTACACAGGCTCCATAAAAATGCTTTGTCTAAATCAGCTTTCCCCTCTTGTTCTCTATCTAAGAGATAAAATATAATGCAGGTTTAGTCATCCAGCTAGCTTTTGAACATGCTAGGAAAGAAAATTAACACTTTCAAGTCAGTGCTGCTCTTGTGATCGAAATAATGGCCTTGAGTCTTGTCCACCTTAGCAAAGCTTCCCAAGTACGTAATTAATGGACGGTTTGAATGGTGTTTGCAATAGGACATTTCCTTGTACTCTAAGTTCTTCTCTGGAAGTAAGTTTTCTACAAAGTATCAATTAGTGACCTGCAACCACTAAATGGATTTCTCATTCCAGCTTTCACCAAATGACCCCTAAATTTACAATTGCTATAATCAGTCACTATGCTGTGTACATAGTACTTAGAACTGTCTTCATATAATATTTGGAAATTACTTGCTTGCTAGCATTATAAATTTGAATTTGGAATCTCCAATTAAAACTTCAAAAGGCATTCCTTTACGCTTCTTAAAAAGCCAAACAAACAGTTCAATGGTGGAAAACAACCTAACAAAAAGAGCGCTTATAAAATCACCCTGTGCTTGTAGCATTAAATAAAAATAGCATTTATTTTAGTTCTTAGCATGAACGTGAAAAAACTAAACATAAACATAGTTGTCAGTTATAGTAACAAGGGGGTTATATAGTTGACTAGTATCTTATCTTCAGTTATTGAATTAAAATGATGATGAACATGTCAATTTATAATAAGCTTAAAATGAAATTCCTAAAAATTTCACGGGATGTCTATCTAAACAGTTTATGAAAGTCTTGGCTTTTTTTGATTAAAAAAAAGCCTAAGAAATGACTCCTGAATGTTTTATTATTGTTTTGTTCTTTTACAAGAAGCCAATCCTGTAAGAGAGGATGGCTGACAGGAAATGATAAATCCAATGGAATATGCCAGTACTTGGATTATTAGGCAGCAAATGGTCAGGTTTATCGTGCCTAATTGTAGCTTTTATTAAAGAATGATAAATAATAATAGTAAACATAAGAAGAAATAGAAGAGGCAAGAATGATCAAACTCTTACTTTGAGCTACTATTTTAGATGTTTGTCATGTAACCTTTATTGAATCGTCACTATAACCCTGGGTGGTAAACACTATAATCATCTATTTTAATACATACTATAATTATCATTATTTTATAGGGAAGGTTAGGGAAATGAGGCCCCAAAAGTTAAACAAGTTTCCCAAAGTTGTAACATGTTGTTTGGTTTTTTTAATTACGGTTTCTATATTTCTCTCTTTTTTTTTTAAGTAGTATATCTCTTAATATCCTGAAAAAAGCTTTATGGGAGAACTGATTTATGTGAACCCATGGTAGGTGGGGAGCACATCTCTTCTTCTTTACCCACCCCAAATATAAGCCATACCTTTATTATTTTTCACTTACTTTGTACCTTTCTACCTTCACTATATATCTCAGTTAGGTCTCAGACCAAAGCATGCTGAGTATCATATTTTATAACAAACATAGGGAAAAGGCTTGCTAGGACGAATATAAGATGGCAGTCAAGAAGTTGGAGTGAATTCTAGTTCAGCTGTTGAATGGCTTTCAAAAATTGTACTTAACTCTTAATCTTTTTTTAACTAAGTCAGGTTAAGGCAAAGGAGAAATAGGCTCTGAAGTATTTTTTTAAATAGAAAAGAGCATCAGTACTATTTCAAGAACTGTAAATTGGATTTGATAGTTCTTATATACAATATAAATAAACAAAGATATGCTAAACATTCAGGACATTACAGCATTGTTGTTTTTAAACATTCTTGTCTGCCTTTTTCTCCATAAATAATAATTTTATAATTATGAAGATACCAATTCTACATATTATCTAGTTGCTACAGGAATCAAATGAGAGAATAGTTCTGGAGGCATTTTATAAACAATAAGAGGTAAGTTGTTTTAATTATCATGACTTGGTTGAAACAATTTATTACGGCATTAATTCTCAACTACAGGAGTAGAAGGGAGACGTTGTAAAACTATTGCTCTTTTAAGAAATAGAAGTAGAAATTACAAGCTGCTCCACAGCCCACTGAACCATGACCTTGGAGTTCACTCATCACTCTTAGAAGCTGCCCTCCTTTCTCTTCCATACCTCTTTTTCTTCCCCTGCTCCCTTCTATGTCTATAACTGATTGATTGTTAAGGCTCCAGTGACTTTAATTAGGTTCTCCCTCTGGCATATTCTCCAGCTCTAAAATCTAGAGGAGTAGTTAGGCTATTTATTTATACATTTATTCTCAGATATTTTCTCCCTATAAAGAGTAAGGGTACCTAAGAGATGAAATTATTTCTGAGTGTATTTTATTATTCAAATTATATGCATGATACAGAACTCAGAAAGGCACCACTACACAGAGACTAACTCCTGCATTAAATCTATTCAGTTACTCTATCCCTGGGCAGTCACTACCATTTTAATAAAAAGAATGTGCTACCATTTATCAAGACTTTCTTACATGACAAACACTGTACTAGGTTATTTACTTAATTTTCTCAGTTGACACTCTCAATAACTCTACAAAGAAAATTTTATTGTCCCCATTATAGAGATGAAAAACTGAGGCTCAGTAAAACTAAGGTAATTTGCTCCAAACTATACATCAAGTAATGAACAGGGCAAGAGTCAAACTTAATTCTGGCCGACACCAAAACCATTACACCACGTTAGAGGAGTATGTTTATTTGTTTGTTTGTTATGAGATCATCACTAAATTTTAACTCCAATGTGCTTATGAATGTAAAGCAACATAATAATCCTCTTAATGCTGTACAGGGGGGTCATCAGTCTAACTCTCTAATGTGTGTCATAATTTCCAGTTTCCTTCCTTTCCTCAGGGTTCATTTTAGTTATATCACTCCCCCTGGCATAATCTGTTAAACTTCTCTATTTCCTCACAGTTCATCTTATGTGAGGACCCTTCCCTGTACTTGCTCCCGCCAGCACTGAAGGCTGGCCCAGGTTTACCTAGGAGCCTATGAAAAGCTTTTGTTCAAGGTTCCCTCACCCTAAAAGACTCTTCCTACCTAGAGCAATGCTTCTCATTCCTCTCTAGAACATCTTTTTTCTTTTTTAACCCGTTAACTAGGCTCATCCTGGTTTCTACTGACTTTGAAAATTCCTTTCTTGTAAATCGTTCACTATTTCTTAAATCTTTTCTCTTCTTTGCACTCGGTCATGAAATTCCTTTAGAACTTTTTATAACTTTATTCAAGGATAATTATTAGTTGATAGTTTAATGATATATATTACTATCTTATGTATTTTTATCTCTCTGTTCCCTTTTAAACAGTGAACTTTTCAAATAGCTGACACTACAATTCCTTCAACTTCCCATAATTTCCAAAATACATATTTCCCCTTAAAGAGTACCTCAATGTTGATGACAATAGAGCAACTCACAGCATAAAGGCATGTTTTCTTCATAATATAGGTGACACTCAAATTAACGAGACATGTAGGTACATCAGGTTTTTCCAAGTCTCATAAAAACAGGGGAGAAATATACTACAGTCATGAGATCTATTTCTCTTTAAAAGTTTAGCATGCATTCTGTTTGAATACAACATCCAACTTGAATATCTAGGACATAAAGGTGTTTCTCATTATACAAATTACAAAAGAAAATAAACTTTTCAACATCTGTATTCTCCTTTCTATTTGATATCATAAAAGATAGTGAAATTCTACATGATTTTCCAGATGTTATAATACAAATAATAGGGTTAGGCTTTTTCTCCCCTTTTGTCCAGGTAATGTGAACTGAGTCTATTTTCCCATTTTGCAATTTTATAACTTAGTTGCAAAGTGGAATTAAATCGCAGAAAGTCTGAGACAAAATCAGCCACTTCTAAAAGTAACTCTTGTTAAGTTGTAAGCAGGATATAAAATGCTAACATTATGAACTATTTCATCTACACTTAGAGTGGCAATTTGGTCCTTTACCTACAACAAAACTAGCTGCCAAAAGGCACCTCTGGCCATGGGCTTTCAAGCAGAATGTGCTGAGTCCAGTTCATAGCCCAGGTGCAACTTCCTGGATGTTCATTCTCCCCCTACAGGTCATTTTATTAAAATCACTGATTCATCCACTGCAAACTGAGCATTTAACCAAAACCACATTTTGGGGGGTTTCTTACACACACTTTCCTCCTTCTGCCCACTCCTTCCTCAAGCAATGTAATTCACAATAGCTACTGTGGCTTTATTAAATGTCTGTTTAACTTCACACTTTGCAGAGGTGTGCTCAGGAAGAGGCCTCCTCATTCCAACTTTTTCTTTACTGATGATCCTCCTGTGACACCCAGAACTGGACACAATGACCTCTCCTGGTGAAGGGGTATTGGAATGAACCACGGTTGAGGAAATCTCACTAAAAAAGCTAAGCACACAAACTAAGATACAGTAAGCAATAAAAAAAAAAAAAAAATCATCTGTTTTGGAAAAGACTGGCCATCTGTTCTCCAAATCCATTTCCTCCTATAGAATGCATTCCCCGCCTTTTTTTTTTTACAGTTAAACTTTTACTATGAGACTGAGTCTTAAGCACTGGAATGTGATCAGATACAGTGTATACCATTTCCATAGTGTCCCCATGCTATTCTCCCTGGCTTTGCCTCACCAGTTGGCTGGAATAGAGGCATATCCCCGAATGTGTTCTATATGGTAGATCCACGTGAAGGTAGAAGCCCAGGTTTATGATTTGTCACTTCAAGGAAGCCACTCGACATGAAGAGCCATACCAACTACTACATGAGGGGAAAATAAAAATTTTATATTGTGTCAAGCTACTAAAATGAGAAGGTTTGTCTATCAGTGTCTGGTGTTTTGTAATTAATACAGAAATTTGTACCCTGAAGTGAGATGCTCCCATAGGAAAAATCTGAAATATGGGGCATTAACTTAATGCCAATGTGGCAGGAAACTGATATCAAAGACTCGAAGAAATAGAGACCTATGTTATGCAGGGGCAGAGCATTTGGTAAAGATGCTTCTGTTTCCAGAATGACCAAAACTTATTAACCTCTTCCTAGATAACCATTAACCAAAACAAAACAAAACACAGAACCAAAAAATTTACCTGAATGCACTGGAGAGTGAACAAAAGCAGACAGATTCTGGAAAGGAGTCAACAATTGAAAGAATGGCCTCAAGAAAAATTTCCCATTTTTACTGCTTTTAGCCTAAAAACAGAGTTCGGGAGGTGATGAATAGAGTGACTAACACTCCGATCGAAAATTCGCAGTCTTTCTGGGATGAAGAACCAGTGGCTAGATTTCAGGCAATTACCACTGCTACAAAGTTGGGAGGAAACCTGGGAAGAAGAGATCCTAAGAATATGAACCTCAACGTCTGTAAACAAACTTTGCCCACATTTCTGGCTAACATCTAAACCATACATATGTGGGGAAGATGCCAAGCAGCATA
>NW_011888936.1:1033417-1080951 GCF_000151845.1 Pteropus vampyrus
GTAGGAGTCAGAGTGATAACATATGCCCACTCTTATTTTATTCCCCGGCAAAGTATTACAAGGAAGATATAAACTCAGGAAAGAATTGACTGGTTTGCAAGCAAAAATAAAGAGAACAGGGAGAGCCCAGAAATTTAAGACTTTTAAAAGTTAGGGCAGCTAGCTAAAATTTAAGTGAGTGAAAAATAAAATTCTGTTTCATTAAGTCACTGAGATTTTGAGATTTTCTGTAATAGCAGTTAGATCTACCATAATTAATATAGCAATGATAAATTTCTTTCATGTGATGAGTGTACATCTATGTGCATGGATAAATCATAGTAATGAGTTTATAAATTCTAGGTTGCTTGTGCCACCTAATTCAATGACACAGTTTTGTGTTCCTGTAGTACTTATGAGAATTGGAACAACTTTATATAAACTTCTAATAATTTTCTTTTCAGATTTATACTCATATCCCTTTTTAAATCACTACTATATATAGAAAGACATAGTTTAATATATGCTGTTGATACAAATAGAATAAATGAGAAAGGAAACCTATTAGGTCAAAAATAAGAGCAAATGACTATCATAAGATGGGCTTTTTATTCTATTATTTCCTATAGTGTAAAGGGTATTTTGTTATAGACCTGCCTAATGAGATTTAGAGTAAAACTGTAGGCCCAACTTTCTAAAATAGTCATAAAGTTTTGATTTGTTGATGTAATTTCTTTCTTCAAATAAATTTATTATTTACAAATAATTTAAATAATTGTTCAAATTATTCAAATAAGTTTTGAAATTATTCAAAAGATTATTTTATTTCTTTAAAAATAGAATTATTTTTAAGGTACAGTGAATAATCATTTTTATTGCTACATAGTCTCTCTTCTCAATAATCCAAGCCCTGGACCTTTGTGAGAAAAACAGCTTTCATTTTTAGAGTTTATAAAGAGCTTTCTCCAAATAGAAGCTTAGTTAATCCTCACTATTCTGTGAAGTACATATGCCAGAAAATATTGCTAACCTATGTTATAATAAAAGAGAAATATAGTCTCATCATTTAATAGGCTCTAATTTCTAGTTAACCAAATATCACCAGCTGAATGAAAGGTCTGAATTCATGATAGACAGATGTGAAATAGTTTTATTTTTCTGTAATGGCTACTCCCCTTTGTCCACCAGGCAGCTATAATAGCTCTTGAATCAAGTCTAGTATTAAGAATTAATCTAGTGCAAAACCACAATTTCATCAACTATGACCTCCTAGACTAAAGCTTTGACCAACCTAGAGGAAACTTCCTGGGGAGGGAGGGTGTAGATGCTCTTCTTATGGTACTAGCTCCATCATGTTAGCAGTGAAGGAAACTGGAGAGAAGGCAAAAAGCCTTTTTTTCATTAATGGAAATGTCATCTGTTGAGTTGCTCTTGCTTTAAATGTCCATTTATAAATATAGCCTGCTGGGGATAGATACAAAATGCTCTGAAATTTTTTGTAAAAAACTTGTGGGTTTCCCAATGTGGGAGATGTGACTGTACTATGAGGCCCTCCACTCGTCACTGCTGGACTACATGCTACCTAACAGTTCTTGTAAGCCCTCTAGAATAGAGATAGGGTATCAAGACATCCTGTGTGCACAATGGAGGTTTGAAGGGAAATCCCTTGCCTCTGACCAGATTGAAAGTAAATTGAACAAAGAGTGATTTTTCTAGTGGACACCAGCTACTGCTGAGTGGCAAAACAAAATTTCTGTTTGAGCTAAACATCTCAAATTTGTAATGCTAAGATGTTTTAATTCATTGTAAACTATTTTTTATAATTTTTTTCAAAACATTAGGCCAAAGAGCTGGACTAGAAAAATGTAATATTTTAAAACAACCAATAAATTCAGAAATATAAGTTCAAAAAATTTTATATAGAGAAAATCTAATATTTATGTCAATATTATCAATCATAGGAAAAGTTATGTCTGATATACAAACTTAGAAGAAATATATTTTGTTATATATAGCAATTATATTTTTAAAAAGTCATATACAAGATATGCTAATATGGTCAGTAATAAATTGCATATTTTACACTAAAAACTCTTTCAATTTTTAGTCAAAAATTAATAATAACTACTATTTATAGAATACCTTTTTGGACCTTTTTTTGTTTTTAACACTACTTCATTAACTTTTATTACAATTTTATGAGCATTCTCACCTCCATCTTCTACCAAAGTAATTAAGATTGCAAGGAACTTGCACAAGGTCACATATTTTAATGAGTAGCTCAAATTTTGATTTAAATTCATGTTTTCTGACACAAAAGCCCTTTCGATTACTACTATTCTATCTTACTTTCAGATGAGTTGAACAAACCAGCGTGTTCTGAAGTGAATTTCAGTTCTTTTCACATTAGTTCAAGATATTTATTGAAAATATTTTGCTCAGCTAGGCACTGGGCAAATGAAGAAGTTATTGAGTATAGTTGAGTGTAAAACACTTCACTACTTAAGAGTAAATCCAAGTAGCCCATCTAAGTCTATGCCTCATTCCCGCACTTGAGAGGAGCCCCCATCAGCATCCTGATACAAGGGAAGGTAAAGGAACTCATAGCCTAGCAGGCCTGGGGGTGAATCTTGGCATTGTTATTTAACTGGATACTTTGCAACACAAATTATATCATTTGTAAAATGCTGTTATGAACACCTACCTTATTTAAAGGTTAAAAATAATAAATATAAATCACCCAATAAAGTGCCTGACACATCACATGGTATGGTAACCCCTCAATTGATGGTAGATATTATTATTATTGTTGTTATTGTTGTTAAGCATATAATGGCAAGTTTTTTTTAATTAGGTATTTAAAATGGAAAAATAGAAACACTGTTATCAAGGGTGGTGATAACTGGAGCTTAAATTTGGCATGATCTTTTATTCCTTCTTCTCACTAGTTCTTGAGTTCCAATTCATTATTAAATATCTTTCTCCTCATTTTCTCTTTAGTTTTCTCTTCACTATCCCCATGACTCTTTTCCACAGTCACTATTTGATTTAAACTCTTATCACCTGGTTTCCCTGTTCTGTGAAATTCAGTTTTTTCTCCCACTAGCTATCCTTACATAATGCTATAAATATAAGCTTCAAAAAGGAATGTTTCGTTCTTGGTACTCCTTTATTTTAAAAGACCTAATACTTTCTTTTTGACCAATTCTACATTTCTTAGACTTGTATTAAAAGCTCTCCACAAACCTGTCCTTCATCTCTCTTAATGGTAAGCTTTTGCTGCATAATAAACATGCCCAAACTTAGTTGCTTAAAATAAATTTTTTTGAGGATTTTATGGATTGGCTTAACCATTCTTCAGGGCCAGCTCAGCTGGGACTAAGTTGTCCAAGATATTCTCACTCACATGTCTGGCAGTTGGCACCTTACCGGTCTGAGATGACCTCAGCTTGGATAACACATTTCTGCTTTATATAGTGTCTTATACTTTAGCAGGCTAGTCCTTACTTCTTTACTTGGCAGTCTCAGGATTTCAGATAGGAACATTAGAGTAAGTCCCAATGTGCAAACACTTTCCAAGCCTCTATTCACATCATGTTTGCTAGTCCTCATTAGCTAAAGCAAATCACAAGTGTCTAGAGTCAATGTTGGATAGCACTACCAAAGACATGGAGAGAAGGTATGAAGTAGCTGGTGGGCATTTTTGTAATCTTCCAAGATCTCTAATTATAAACTTTTATTTTTGGAACCCACGGCCCAAAATGAGTTGGTGAGGCTGTCTCATAATTCCACACTTGTTTTTTTTTTTCAATCCATTTTATTTGGCATGGATCTGTTTTATTCTCTTAACCCTACGTTTTCCATCAAATAATATTATCTTAAGGTTGTAATATTTGTGTATGTCTTTCTACATACCTAAAGCTCATCTCTTTTTAAAATAAAGACAATGATTTTAATAAATAAAAATAAAATAAAATAAAGATAATGCACTAATAATTTTCTACCTGGAAACAAGAATAGTTAAATATGCAATATCTGACTTTAAAGCTCTAGTACATTAAGGCATTTCCCTACTATCTGTTGCTTGTGACTGTGCTATGGGCCTTATTGCCATGTGAAGAATTATGATGCTCGTGTTATAGACAGCAATTTTGTTCAAACTAAGTCATCTGTTCTTGATTGCCACATAGTAGCACATTCTCTCAACTATAGTTGTTCCTCAGCTCTCCACTGTGACATTGCTTTGCCTCAGGCTGTGGTTCAGTGATTCCTTCAAAGGCATCCTCAGGCACTTATGTTCATCCAATGTCCTATAGCTTAATTTAAGCTACTTTCAGTGTACTTTATTCTTCCATAACTCATAATCCTAACATGTCTGAGCCCAGCAAGCTTAAATTTCTAATATTTGAGAACCTGACTACTAAAAGTTTTGCCAAACAAATGTTTCAAGTACAATTTGTCAGAGGTAAGAATGGAACTTATCCAAATAACTGAACGGGGTATTTATAATTGTCCAAGTCACATAAATGAGTAGACATTTCCATATTACATAGCTGAAAAAAGTATAAAGCATCAAGTTTTGAAGCAAAATCAACCGTTCCTGTCTCCTCAGGGATGTAGTGACATATGAATTTCAGAGACAATTTAAAAAATGAGATTACCAGTTTTCTGTGCATGATGTAGTTTCCCATAGCTCAACTAGCAAATGTGGTCTTAAATAAAAAGTTGGCTTCTTTCTGGAGGATTGCTGCATTATTTATTATCTCTGAAACAGTGATGATTTTCTCTTTTATATTGGTTGAAATTTTGAAGTATTTTACTCTGAGCTTCCTCTGTTACATGAGTTGATTTAAACTCTGGTTTGTGCTGTTGTAATCATTTCCTGGTGTGAGATCCCTAGGCTGCTTTGAATTATAAGAGGTCATTTGAAGGAACTGGTCAATAAAACTGGTCTTGAGATTGTACAACCCATCAGGAGAACTATCAAAATAAGCCAAATGTTCTTGCTTCAGTCACAGGGCTAAGCTCCCTCTGTATCTCTCTCTATGGTCTGCACTGTTGTACCTGGCTTGTCATTGAAGGAAAATGAAGAAATGGCCACACATCATCATTTGTGCGGTTCCCACTAGAAAGGCAAATGTGAAACACGCTCTAAGAGCATTTTAATTCCTTTGAGAGACTCCCAAACAGGTTAGACGTGGCCTAAGGTTTTTATAAACAGCATTTTGTGGTCTTAATTCCCTCTCCTGGGTACATACCACCAAGCCTTTTCGAAATCCCCAATGCCATTTATTCTAAAGACTCTATGGCTGAGGATGGCTGTCCCTAACTTTCCATTATTATCATGCAGATTAACTTCTCATGCCTTGAGCCCTGCTGTAATATTAAAGGCTAAGCTTATATATACCTCATTCATTTTTCTCAGCCATTAATCTCTAAGACAGCCTTATAGATTAAAATGCCTTTTGTTTCTTCAAAAATTATATTCCATTGGATAAGATTTAAAAAGAACTCCTTACCTTGTAGCACAACAAGACATACTTGGAGTTCTATGCACATGTTCCACTGCACTCTATCTCTATCTAGATTCCGTTCTGCTCTCCCTCCTATGTAGTTTATCATTTTCATTTTCTCATATACTCAGATCCTCTTGCAAGTTTTCTCCATTATCTCATGTTGTTCTTCTATCTTCACTTATTTATTCTATTTCCTATTCTTCATCTACCTCAACTAATTATGGTTTCTTCTCCCTTCAATCCTCCTTTCAGTGGCATAATACTGTTCTCGTTCTGGAGAGATTTCTTTAGGGTATATCCTCACTTTCTGTAAGTAAGTCTGTGCGTGTATGTACACGTATGGGTGCACACCTTAGTTTGTTCAGGCTACTATAACAGAAATACCATAAACTGGGTGACTTAAACCACAAACATTTGTTTTTCAAGCTAGGGAGTTCAAGATCAAGGTACCAGCAGATTTGGTGTCTGGTGAGGGTCTGCTTTCTGGTTCATAGATAGCTGTTTTTTCTCTGTGTCCTCACATGGCAGAAGGGTTTGTGGAGCTCTCTGGGTTGGGTTTTTTTTTTTTTTTTTTTTAAATAAAGGCATTAATCTCATTAGGGCAATGCCCTCATGTCCTAATCATCTCCTGAAAGCCCCACCTTCTAAAACCATCATATTGGGGTTAGGATTTTAACATATGAATTTCAGGGGGACACAAGCATTCAGTCTATAGCAATGCACGTGTGCATGTGTGTTGGGTATGGGCAATGTGAGGAGTAGAGATAGAGGTCTAATCACTGAAGCAGAAATAAATCTACCTCATGGTTTTTATAAGTGAGATTATTTGAGTATTCTTGCTCAAAATAATCCAATGGACCAATGTTAGCAGAAAATAATAAAGAGGAATTCCTTTCAGTTTCAACTCAGCATCTTTAAACATTTAATAAAATGTGCATTTGTCTTTGCAAGGTTCTTAAATACAGAATATTTTGGATTATTTAAAGTACATAATTTATTCAACTAATGATTACTTATGATTTCTGTAAGAAAAATTTTATATCTTTCTCTAATTTTCTATTTTCTTTTTAGTTGAGTAACAGCTTTACCTACCTGATCTGTTATGTACATTTTCAGTGAGGCTCCCTGAGGTGGTCACAGTGATGTATCAAGGAATCTGTGCATTTGTGCTACACAGTCTTCACCAATTTAATGAGAGCCATGCCACTGGGACTAAATCAAGGCTATCATTTCTGAAAGGCTCTGATTTTCAGACACTCATAGCAATTATCATGTTGTTGTTGATAAGACAATGAAATATCCAAGATAACATTGGCAAAATTTTTATGGAGGAAAAAAAGGGGAGGATCTTTTCAACTTCCATTGGAAATAGAACATATCTATACTTTGATTTTTTATTTCATTCAAACTCAACTTGGTGAAACTCAGCAGGGTAGTGGCCGGGACATTCTCCAATGTCCTGGTCTTATCCTCAGAAGCATATTAAGCTCTCTGAAACATCAATCAAGAGACAGAGAATCTTTTTTTTTTTTTAATAAGAAACAGAACACATTGTCTTTTCTACTTTGTGTTTTTTCCTCTCCTACCTACTACCTGCCGTTGTGTTCCTTTTCTCCTTCCTCTTTCAGATTCCGCAATCACCACATACATTCTGCCTATTGATACTATCTTCTCTCATTTCAGGATTCAATATTAAGGTCCCTATATAGTTATCTGGTTATCCATTCACTTATTCAGTCAGTCAGTTGTTCATCAAACACAGGGCATGTATAGGAGGTGAGATGTTAGTATACAATTTGCATTTATGTTATTTGTATGCTTTCATGAAGTAAAAGCACAACTATTTTATGATGTAGGAGGCATATAGCAGACACCACCACAAAAACATTTCTTACCATGGGAAGCTTGCCAAAGATGACAACTATGACAGAATATAGGAGAAATTCAGTGGAGTTTGAGAGTTAAAGAAGTGATATTGTTTGCTGGGATCGGTTGTTCTTCCCCTGAAAGGTGGTCTACAAATTTGCTTCTAGGAAATCAAGTGGTGTCAACACTTCCAGATTCAGTTCTAGGTGGGCTTCTTTTATCATGAGCCCAGGTGAATTGGGAGTGAGAGAGCAAGCTGAGCTGTGTCTGAATAGCCAATTACAGCGACAAGTCAAAAATGAGTTAAGCCTTTAAGCACTTACTGAGATGATATAAGAAAGAATCAAAACCTGGAGGAAGCACTGACTCTCCCTGTTTCATTTCCCCTCATGGAACAGCACATCGGTCCAGGATCAGGTAGACCAGCACAGACGTGGAGTTAATCTCACTACTGAAGGAGTTCTGAACAAAAGGCTCCAGAAGTTTTACAGACTCTGGGGTCATGGGGAGGGCATAGGGGAAGGACTAAGAGTGAAAAAGTACTGGGTACTGAGTCAGTGGGGGAAAATGTCTTCAAGGTTTCTCCCTACTCTACCAGTAAAGAGGCCTTAGCAGAGACTCCTGAAGAAGACCTCTGCTCAAGGTCTCAGATAAAGAGACCTGGGAATAAAGGTGCCAGGGCTAGGAAGGCAAATATGTGAAAGAGCATGACCATCCAGAGAGACCTGAGTCCTCGGCTACAACTCTCTTCAGAGACTGTGATGCACTGATAGTGCTCCAAGTCTAGTGTGAGGAAGGTACCTTTCCCACTGAGGCCTTCCAAGTAAAACCTGTGTTATTGCCTATGGTCAGGCCTGAAAAATTACACACGAATTTTTAACCAGGAGCCAGACTCCTGACCCTTATTTTCCATTTATGACCTAGAAAATAGAGAAAGAAGTGATATTGGTGGGTAAGTTCCAAGAAGTCCTAGAAAACAGAGGACAAAGGAAGCAGTAAGTTTGAGGCATTGTCATAAAGCATACCTACCCCAATACCACAGCATCAACAGAGATATGCTAATTAAAAAATTACAGAGTAGATTATTTCTTTCAAGTATTCAAAGGGAGAACATAGAACAGACATAAAGACGTAAAGGATTTCAGTCTCTGTTAAAAGTCCTGCTTCTTTCCCAACCCATTTCATTCCAGCAGATCCTAAAACCTTGAACTATCTCCAGCTCTAAGTTTTCTTTTATATTCTATCTTCTCAAGAGTGGTGGCATGGGTAGATGGAAGTATATGACATCATAAAGAACGTAGATTTTGGAATCAGGGCTATAACCTTCGCAAAGTTACTGAATTTCTCTGAGTTTTGGTTTCCTTAACTATACACTGATGACAGTAATACTGAACTGATACCTACATTGTAGTAGGTAGTAAAGGAGATAATAAATATATCTTTCACATCTCACTTTGATTATTTAATGGTATGTTTTGTTCCACTTCCTTTTAATGAAAACTCCTTAGTTCCCACAGTACCAAGTAAATTACCGTGTGAAAAGTTTCTAGCCATATATCATGAGTGTAGGTGGCAAAAAAAGAAACAACAAAAGGGGATAAATAAATTCGTGATCCAAGTTTTGATCTCAGCTTGAAGAATTATTTTCCAGGATTCAGATTGTTAGGGCTCTCTGGTGATTTTGAGACTATGGTTATTAAAGACTGGATTAGCTGGTAAAGTGACCTGGCTTTATAAGCTCTGAAGACAGGGCATAGCACTGTCCCTATGTGTAAATTAAAATAAAGATACACTAACCTGCAAAATAAACAGTGAAATCCAACAATATTTCTTCTTATACTTAGAACGCTGATGCTTTTTTAAAAAAAAAAATTAAATACCAAATTCTTTTTTTTTATTATCGTTTTTGCTTCACTAGTGCATGGGAACTTGTTTGGTCTTCTTAATCAGAAACTCAACCAAGAAAAGACCTAGATCTTTTCCCTTTATTTTTATATTTCTACATTCTACTTTAGCTGCTATGCTTAAAAGTCTATCGTTGAAAATTTTCTAGTGCAATACTGTTTCCAGGCAAGACTGAGTAACAGACTCCTTTCACTTCTCCTACCAAATGCAAATATAAAATCAACTGTAAATTAAGAAAACAAAAAGTTATACCAAGTAATCCAAATAAGAGAAATAAATGAAAATATGAAATAGTACTTGATTAATCCAAAAAAAAAAAAAAAAAGGAAAGAAAAACAGAAAAAGAGGGAAAGAGAACAAAGAGCAGATGGGACAAATAGAAAACAGGTAGAAAGCTCGTTGATTTAAACCCAACCATATTAGTAATCACATTAATTGTAAATGAACAAACTCCCAATTAAAATGAAGAGATTATTGGATTAGATTTAAAATTATGAGATAATTTACTGCCTTAAGAAACTCACTTCAACTGTAAAGACACAAATAAATTAAAAGAATGGAAAAGAATATTTTATTCTAACACTAATCAAAAGAAAGCTAGAGTATCTATATTAATATTGGACAAAGTAGATGTTAGAGAAAAACTTTCCAATGAAAAATTGGTACATTATATAATGATGAAACAGTCCATTTAACTAGAAGTTCTGAAGGAAAAAAAAAAAAACAAAATATGCCTGCATCTAAAATCAGAGCCTCAAAATACATGAAACAAAACTAATAGAACAGAAAAAAGAATTAAACTAACTCACAATTTATAACTTGATATTTCAACACTCCTCTCTCCATAGTAGACAAAGCAAATGAAGAGAAAACCAGCAGGGATGTACAAAAACTGAAGAACACCGTTAACCAATTTTATCTAATTGATGTTTATAGAACACTCACTCCATGCTGAATATACATTCTTTTTAATTGTACACGGGACATTCACCAAGATAGACTATATCAAGGTTATGAAACAAACCTGAAAAGTTTAAAATAAATTGATATCATACAAAATATAGCCTCCAAATATAATGTGATTAAAGTAAAAATCAATAACAGAAAGATAACAGGTGACTCTAAACACTTGGAAATCACTCGTCACACTTATCGGTAATCCATGAAGTTATTATAATTCAATGATTATATAATTATGTAATCACATTATAATTCAATAATTCAAAGAGGAAAATTAGAAAATATTTTGAGAACAAAATTGAAATACAACATATCACAATATGTGAGATGCAGCTAAAAGATCACTTTGAGGGAAATTTATTGTATTAAATGTTTATCATAGAAAGGAGAAATATCACAAATCATCAATCTAAGGTTTGCTTTGAGAAACCAGGGAAAAAAAGAGTAAACTAAATTCAATGTGAGAAGAAAAAAGAAAAAAATAAACTTAAGAGCAGAAATCAATAGTTTTGAAAAGAGAAAACAATAGAGAAAATAAATCAAATCAAAACTTGGTTCTTTGAAAAGAAGAACAAAATTTATAAACATCTAGCATACACAGTAAAATGGGCGGGGGGAAGGGAATTCTATGAACAAAGTGATACATATAAATTTGGCAACCTGGATGAAATGGACCAATTACTTGAAGACTACAAACATACAAAACTCTCACAAGAATAAATAAATAATTTGAATAGTCCTTTATCTATAAATTACACTTCCACAGAATTAAAAAATTTTGCTCTGTGAAAACCACTGTTCATACAACAAAAAGACATACTATAGAGTAGGAGTACATATTTGCATATCACAAATCCAAAAAAATTCTTATGCATAGAGTCTATTTTTTTTAACTCTCAAAGCTCAATAAGAAGAAAGCAACAAAAACTAAACTAAAAAAAAGAAAGGTGCAAAAGACTTGAACAAACATTTTACTAAAGAGGATATTATGATGGCAAATAATCATATAAAAAGATGCTCGACATTCTTAGCCATTAGGAAAAATGAAATTGAAACAGTTTTAAGATATCACTACACATCTATTAGAATGACTAAATTTTTAAAAATCTGACAATAATAAGTACTTGGAAGGATGTGGACCAATAGAGCTTTCATATATTGCTGGTGAGTTATGGGCTAAACGTTTATGTCCCCCCCTCAAAAAATATGTTTATATGTTAAAGCTCTAAAACCCAATGTGCCTGTATTTCAAGATGGGGCTTCGAAGGAAGTGATAAAGTTAAATGAGGTCATAAGAGTGAGGTCTTGATCCAAGAGAATTAATGTCCTCATAACAGGAGATAGCAGAGAGCTCTCTTTCTCTCGCCATCACATGAGGACAGAGCGAGAAAGCAGTTATCCACAAACCAGGGAGAGAACTCTCACCAGAATCCAAATTTGCTAAAACCTTGATCATGAACTCCTATCCTCCAAAACTGTGAAAAAAAATTGTGTTGTTTAAACCGCCCAGTCCTAGTATTCTGTTATGTCAACCCAATTGACTAATGCATGATGGTAATAAAAAAAAAAAAAATGGTATAGCCACTCTGGAAACTAGTTTTGGCAATTTCTTATAAAGTTAAACACACTCTTACCATGCGGCCCAGCAATCCCACTCTCGTATTTATACATTAGAGAAACAAAAAAAATTATGTTATATAAAAAACCTATATATATATATGTTTATATGTCATATAAACAACCTACATATGAATGTTTATAGCAGCCCTATTCATATTTGCCCAAAGCTGGAAATCACCCAGATATCCTTCAAACGGGGAATGGCTAAGCAAACTGTGGGGCATCCATACAATAGAATACTGCCCAGCAATAAAAAGGAAAAGATTTCAATGTACACAATGACATGAATAAATAAAAGACATAATGCTAAATGAAAGAGGTCAGTTTCAATGGGTTATGTACTGTATGATTTCATTTATATGACATTCTGGAAAAGTCAAAACTATAGTAATAGGAAAGAGGTCAGTGATTGCTAGGGATTAAGTATGGGGGGAGGATGGGGCTACAAAGAGGCATTATAGAAGTGTTTTGGGGGTGATGAGACTGTTTTGTATTCTAAATGTGATGATAGTTCCATAATCTATATATGTGTTAAAGTTTATAAACATTATACCTCAAAGTAAATCAATTTCACTCCATGTTTACTACAAAAGTTAAAATAATTCTATCATTAACAAGCTGTGGTAAATATTACTAGAACTTACCAATATCTTATTTCCTCTCCTTTTGGGCATGATAATGATACTTTCCATCCCCTTGTAGTTAGTTAAACAGTGCCATGTGGCCAATGAGCTGTAAGTGGAAGTGACATGTATCATTTCCAGGGAAAACACAAAAGATTTGAGGAGAGATCCTCAAGTGCTCTGCACATATATTGATAAATGCTACATGTTCCAGATGGTGCAATTTTAACATAGCAATGCCTCCATCAGCCTAGGTAAGGTACTTGAGTGACTATAGACCAGAGACATCCCTACCTCCCACCCTACCACCAACAATAAGTTTAACATGAAGTAGAACAAACTAATGTCATGTCACTGAGTCATCCTGCTTAATATAGAAATTATTAATACAATTTGAGTGCTTTTGTAACAAAAATCTAAAACATGTCACATTAACTTGGGAGTCATCTGTCAACAGCAAAGAAAATAACAAAGCAAAGAAAACAACAGCAAAGAAAATCAGAGGCTGCAATGACAAAACGTTAAATAAAATGATACCTATTTTGTAAAACTCAGAAGGTAGACAATATATCTAATGTGTTTGTGGTTCTCAACTGGGGCAATTTTTGTCCCTAAGGAAACATTGGCAATATCTGGAGACATATTTGATTGCTAGAACTGGGAGAGTACTAGTGAGTAGAGACCAAGGATGTTGCTAAATTTCCTACAATGCACAAAACAACCCCCTACAAAAAGTTTTCCAGCCCAAACATCAGTGGTGCTGTGATTGAGAGACTATGATCTTGAGTCATTGAAAAAAAGACTGGTTGCTATTGTCCGTATTTGTTAAGTTATTGCAAAATAAAGATGAAAAGAAAATGACTGCTTTTCAAGCAAACATGACAAAGAAGAAAGATTTCAGCAATCAGGATTTTGCAATATTGGAAGGCCAACTGCTTTGAAATTCCAAACAGGAATTAATAAAATTGAGACTCATTAAAACAGAGACTTTGGGGAAAGATTAGACTAAAAGTTTGGCCTTCAGACACCTAATGTTGAGAATTCAATGCATAAAAAAGCCACAGGTGAAAAATCAGAACATGGATATAGCACCCAGTAAGACCTGACAGTGGATAAAGAGCCTCAGGGAAAAAAAAAATAAGATTAAGGGTATATGTTTTCCTCAAAAGGCCACTATCTAGTATTAAGAGAGGAAAAGCAAAAATATATAACGAATTTGTGACATTTATCTAAAAAAAAACTGTGGTTGTACTTTTTGGAATTTGGGAATGACTAGAATCAAAATAGATGTTCTATAAATTTTGTGAAATTTGTTGTGCAGAGAAGTTAAGGCCTGGATAAAGAAAATAATCCTGTGACCTACTGAATTTTTAAAACACTTAGGTTTTCAAACTTCCTTAAATAAGAAGTATACTGAAAAAAAATCGCACAGCTCCCAAGATGAGCACATTACCCAATATAAACTTCTGAGGTGGCCAACAAGAATAAGGGCAGATAAAGATAACTTTTATTTTTATTTCAACAGCTCTAGATCCAGATAAACCACATTCACACCTGATGTAAGGGCTGTTGTGAATCACTCAGAACCCGAGGGTTTGAGTTCAAGGCTATAACTGAATGGGCCTGAGTTATTTCAAAAGGAGGATACAGAGGTCTTTGGGAGGAGGTCTTGAGGAGAAGAGTGTGTTTCACATGTGACAGGAGGAGACAAGTTTATATTTAGTGACTAGAAGATATAATCTGGTAAACATGTGACTCAGGCTGTAAGACACAAGAATAGGTGTGAGATATCCATGCATCTTTTCTCCTGCTATGATGGCTAAAGGGGCTGTGTTCTAGGTGTTGCAATCTCAAGATGGTGGATCCTCCACTAGTCTGGATCCTTTGGTGACTATGTGGAGTGGAGACCTCCCTGATCCTGGCCCCTGCCAATCCACTACAGACATATAGTATGATTAATGTCCTGACTAATGTACACTTTTGCCTTAAATTTTGTGTAATAATCTCTGGTAAATTAAGAATCACCTTAGCCATTCACATCATAATACACCATAAAGGAGAGGGAGTCAATGAAACTATCATATTACTGAAATACGGAAACCAATTAGATTACCTGAGGGTGACACACACTTAAATACCCATTCAAAATAATGTCATAGTGCCTCATGCCATACTACTAATTGTTCTACCTACTCTTATGTGTAAAAAACATAAGGCTCTGCAAACACAGCTCATCCTGAATCATTTTCACTACAAGCCAACAAAGTATGGGAAATATGATTATAAAGCCAAAGCTTACAGAGTAAGTTAATCCTACAAAGTAATGCAGAGAGAGTAATTCGTAGTGCATGCCACTATTCACCAGTGTATGTCCACGTTTTAAGTTTTAGTTTAAATCTAATATTGACCAGCAAAGCTCTGCTGGTGGAAGAGTTTCGTACTTTTACTCTTTCAGCTGTGTTCAGTCTTCTTCAAGTCACGGAGCTGGGTTGAGGGGAGACTGACAATCACCACTCCTTCTGATAAATATTAGTTTCTACTGGGTTGTAGGGAAAAATGTTTTTTTCATTTTTCCATGGCTGCATCTGGGACTGTTTATTAGTTTCATTTTGATAGATGGAGAGAAGATGAACAAAGCACAAGATTTATTTTTCAGGGCATATTTTATGGAATCAGAGACCTTTTACCCTTTTGTATACTGCCTGGAAAAGTCAAATCAACCAATATAATATGATTTGGTTTCCTCAGACTTTGTTAAAGAAGCTAGGTTTAATAGATAAAACTGTATCGAGATTCTTTTTCTTTTTCATGAAACATAAGTCTAAGACAAATTCATAGATCAAAGGCTACATAAAATATAACATATCTGTTTTTCATAAAATATTTTCTGTTATGGTAGAGATAATGTATACAGTCCACATGAAATACATAAAATCTTGACAAGTTAACTCAACAGGCAGGCAGCATCCTTGAAAGATTTATCCAGTTTCCAAAATTTATTCACCAGAAATAACTATCCCACTGTTAAGAATTGAAAAAAGAGGTATCAAAAACATATTTGAAAAGTACCTCAAAACTGCATCTTCACTGACCCAAAGTTCCAAAATTGGAGTTAGGATTTAAGACCTCTAAGTCTACTAGTGGCCTAATAATAGTTTCTCATCTGAAACCTGATAAAATGGGTGGCTTCGACAGTAGGCAACTAAGTGGTTAGGGAGCAGAGTGGGTGGATAACTTTTTCCCTGTCATCTGTTGATACCTTTAGAATTTTGAATTATGTAAACATGTTTTGAATTATCTAAACAAAAAATTAACAAAAAAAAAATGTTTTAAATGAACAAAATAAAAGCCAACCAAAACATATTCAATATTATTCAACAGGGCATTGAGCACTGCCCAGCATCATGTACAGTCCCCTGGACACTACAGCTCATTCCGCACTTACCATAATCCTCTTGACAGAACTTGTTTGGATGAGTAGTTTCAGGAATAAAGCAAATTAAAGGTGTGAGGCCCACAGTCCACAGAATATAAGTCTCTCTTCCCTCTTCTCTTCTAATTCTTCTCTCTTCTCATTTCCATGTGTTCTATAATACTAATAGTTCACACTCATTGAATGCTTTCTATGTGCCAGGCACTGTTCCAAATGCTTTGGATCTTGAAAATATTATGCTAAGTGAAATAAATCAGATGGAAAAAGTCAAGAACTATATGATTTCACTCATATGTGGATATAAAAGTAATAAATGAATAAATAAGACAAACTAACAAAGAAAAACTCATAGACACAGACAATAGTATGATGTTTACCAGAGGAAAAAGGAGGTGGGGGAAAGACAGATAAGGGTAAATGGAGTCGAATATATGATGAAGGAAGGAAATTTGACTGTGGGTTGTGAACACACAATGCAGTATACAGATGATGTATTATACAATTGTGTACTTGAAAACTATATAATTATACTAACCAATGTCATCCCAATAAATTTAATAAAATTTAAACAAATAAACAAACACTTTAACCCTCAATAGCAGCAAGGACAAGTGAAGGGAAGTGAAGTAACCAAGCTCATACAACTAGTGAATTACAATGCTAGAGTTTGAAAGGAGGCTCTCTGTTCAGAGTATTGGCATTTATCTGCTATGCTAGGTTGCTTCTTGCAAGTTAACTTTATCACTTGTTCTTTTGTTCATAAAAATTATACTCAGTCAATAAACTTCTCCAGGAAAAAAGTAAATAGGCATTTTTTTTCTTTTATTAATGTTTTTTCCATCACTTCTCGACCTTTTGGCTAAGATCACATGTATTAATGTTTGTTCCACTGACCTAAAAAGTTCTTCCAGAATAATTTATATTCCCCTTTTTAAACTTCAAAATGAGAGGAGGAATATTTGAAAGGAAACGGCTGGTGCAAACAGAGGAAGGTTGGAGTTGTGGGTGGATGGAGGAGATTGGAAAATGAGTCCTCTTCTCTTACTTGCCTGTGCCAATCCATTGGGGAGAAACTTAGAAAAGTAGATTTCAAATATAAACAAACAAACAAACAAAGCTAACTACTCAACCACCTCAAAATTGGTTTGTCATAAGGGACAGTGTGTCATCTTTCATGAATAATGTGAGTAAAGGCTGGACAAGTTGGCAGGAGTTCATAAAAGGAATTTATGACATAAGTGTTGGGAAAAATGACCCTGGAACTGATTCCCCTCTAAGATTTAAAAATAATTCTATAATCTTTATGGTATACTTTCTGTCTTTTAGAATCCCCTAGGCCATTTTTTCATTGTAACCACTGGTCCCCATTTGTCTAAGACTAATATCTCTCTGCTAAACTGAGTGATTAATTAGGTACAGGAATCTCTGACATTAGCCTCATCATTTACAATTCCCGAAATATTGTGATACAATTCAGAGGCTGTCCATGCTCTACATGTTTATTGACATATTATAACTGGATTCAATTATCTTTGTGCTTCAAAGAGACATTACTTCACTATTCTAAAATACCATTTATGGGTTTAAAAGAATTAATAGCTTCTCATTATATGGCCACCAAATACTTGTACAAAATCCAATTTTAATCATAATTGTTGTATATAATCAGATGATACTGTAAGAGAAACATTAGCTGATAGTTTCTAAAGTAGTACTTTAACCTGTATCAAGTTTTTAAAATGTAGAAACTACAATTATTAAATTACACTATAAATCCTTTTATCTTCGAAAGAATGAAGACTGAAACCTATCAAGTAACTGTAACTACCTATCAAATTATTTTTGTGTAGTTGAAGAAACTGAAAAGGAAATAATTTCTTCTCTTTTCATGAAAAATAAAAGTTCATACTTATAATAGATTACTTTTTTAGGCATTTTGTTTATAGGCCTTTTCTTCTTTGTTTTACTATTCTGTTTTTTGTTTATTTGTCAACACTGAATATATATTTCTTGAGTCATATAATCAAGATTATTTCAATTATATCTAAGAAATGCTGTCATACAAATTAGTAGAAATTAGTCTAAATTATAATATATGATGGATGAATTAGGGCATTGTTATTCAGTTTACAGAATAATTACTTTTAAGGACAAGTCCTTTAAATATTCAAGTCCCTTTCTAGAGAATTTCAACTACTTTTCATTTATATCCAGCATTTCCAGATCATTCTATCATATAAAATGAAAGATATTGGTAGCTTTGGTGCTTAGATTTTATAATTACCTGATAAAATTTCTTTCTTATTTTTACCTCCACAATATTTTTTTTTTATTTTTGTCAAAATTAATCCCATATCACATCATCTTAATTTTAAACTTGCAGCCAAAGCTGAAATCAAATCAGATGGCCTATATTCTCAGAATTTATTCCTAAGGAGTAATAAAACTATTTTTCTTTACTTCTTTTGGCCCCAATTCTAACTTGCTTGATGTTCTTTTGGAGCTAGAACACTCTGGGAACGATGACACCATTCTGTAAACCAGCCCATCAATGGAAGTCTGGACTGTTTTTCAACTTCTTTTGGAAGGGATGGAAGACTAGTAGGAATAACAGAAATTTGACTTGAATACTGAAAAGAGAGTTTTAGCAGAGATATTACCATCAAAGAGTTCTTTTAATGAAAATCATCCCAAGAATTCTTCAGAAAACCAAATTTTTGACTATTTAAAATTCATCCTTTATAATATTTTACATTTAAAAGCCTCTATATACATGTTTTGTATGTCTCGATCCATCTTTAGGTAAAAAATGAGGCAAGTTAACTTTTCAAAACAAATGTGCAAACTGTTGGAAAGCATATGTTTCAATTAAACATGGCTCAAAGTAGGTTTTTACAGTCATGAACTGAGTACCAGAGCCATTAAACATTTTATGTTTCCTTTGCTCATTACCCTATAATTCATTGTCCTAGTCAAATTACTGAATCCTGGTTAAAATATTTACTTCTTTATCCACTGTTAATTTAATCCACCTTCACTCTTTTGTGTGTGTATTTATGTATTTATATTTATTCATATTTATATATAATATATGTACTTTGTATATATAACATATACATATAAAATCTGTATATATTCTATGTATATAAAATATGCCTTTTATTTCTTGTTGTTTGCTTTTTATTCCAGCATTTATTATCTTACCTTTGAAAGAAAAATATTTTCTTTACAAAAAAATATTTATTTCCCATTTTTATATATTGCTCATGGAAAACACTTACACCATAGGTATGCAAAAAAGAAAAGGAGCTTTTAATAAATAATCTATTAATTATTAGGCCTTCAGTATCCCTATCCTCTGAGCATGAAAGCTAATAATATCTACTTTGGTAAAGTTTACTCTTTGTTTATATTTATTATAACAGTAGAGTTGTGAGGAGTTTTAGTCCTGCACACAATGCAACTCATAACACGATTTTAATCCTCAGAGAGCCAGAGACCTACAATAAGAATCCTGATTTACAGATGTCTGAAGTCAATCTGTTAACCCAGTCTTGAAAAAAGACTTTCAGAAAACATTGAGCCCACTATTATTCTAGCTGTATCAGAAATGTTATACTTGATTTGACACATTTTGGATAGATTTGTGGCTGAGAATCCACCCTAATGTTAAATCCTACCTCCAGCAACAATTAGGTAACACCTTGACCTAAACAGAGGTTCACTTCATGGCATCTCATTTCTCAGATTGAATTTCTATTCTCTTCATAGATATTCCCCTTTTATTCTGTGATTTCTCCATCATTTACTAATTTGTTTGCTTATTTACTAATAAACATTTCTTGAACATTGGCTTTGTGCTCGGCATGGCAAAGGATATGCCATGAGAATGAATGGCTGAAGAGGGGAGAAGTTAAGGGTCTGATGGTCATGAAGTTCAAAATGATGAACTTATGGAAAACAAGACAAGCCTATAAGTAGCACCACTCAATGTATGAACCATGAACTGGTCCACAATATAGATACAAAATTTGCAAGTAAGCTCTGAGAAACTTTTATAGCAATTTGACAAGGCTCGGGTGTGATCATTGAACTTCTCTTGTTGAACAGGGAGGGTATAGATCAATTTGGTGTGGTTGAGTTTTTGTGGTAACTCACCTATGACCTGTCACTAGTTGTATGAGTACTAGCTATATGTATACATAGTATAACTAGTAAGTTATACTATAAGTCCTCAATGGTTCTCCAGTAGATAGTTCTCAATGCACCAGCCTATAAGAAATATATAACAACCTTCAGAGTGCAAAATCTTGATTGCTCTCAGTTAATCCATGTTCTTTCATGACTTAAAAATTGATCTGATGTTCAGAGGTCTGGAGAAACTAGGTAGACTACATAGAAGGAAAGATACTAACAATTTTTGCCATTTTATCAACAATTAATTTCTTGTGAGTTGGAATAGCTTCCTAGATCCACTATAATCACAACTCTATAGCTAAATCAGCTAAATAGTAGCGTCCAAGAATAAAAATCTACTTTAGATCCAGTATGTTTTAGACATGCTCTAAATCTATGAATGTGCATATTTTAATGTGACTAATCAGTTAGAAAACTTTAATTAGAGCATACTTTTACATTTGGTTTGAAGTTAAAATTCTGTCTAAAAATTATCAGGACATTCTTGATTCAAACAGTGACAGGAGTCAACTATTTAAGGACAGGGTTCAAATACCTTTGGTCTCGTAAAGGTAAAAATTCTGTTATCACTTAGTCACCATATTCTTTAATGATCTTTGGTCCAAGAACACACAAATATAAAAAGTTTATGTTATTCAATATACTTTCCATACAAATTTTCTGAGATAAAGTAGGAGGTATTTCTTTCCTTCAATCAATAAGACTGTTGGGGATCTGCTGTGGGCTAGTTGCTATAGATGGCCGTGGGGGAAATACACAAATGTTGTTCCAATTCCACAAAAGCTCAATGATCTCATCTGAAAGACAGGTGCATATAAATAATGACAATCCAACATGTCAGGTGTTATGATAGAAGTGGATGCAAAATGCCATCTACAGGCAGTCTAACTTTGCACAGTCATATGGAACCATAAACATGCACAAGCTGAAATTGTGCAATGTAATCTTAATAATCAATAGGAAAAAATATGATGGTTCTGTGATTTTTAATTTTTTTTCTCTGAACATTAAAGTTGTCTTACTGTTGGTTATAAACATGGGTAAGTGAAAAAATAGAGAAATCAATATTTATTTTGTAGACTGTAAATTTAAATATTAGAAACTTTAAGAATTAAAGTGTTTTATCCCATTGTAAAAAATTTGTCCAAGTAGTCTTAATAGTATTTTGCTTCTCATTGATATAGAGCAACCATCTTCTTTATGCCTTGTTCAGTTTTACCATATTCCCTTCTAAATGTGAGTCAGTTTCCAACAGTTTATCCTTTGTTCTTTCAATGTCATAAAATTTCTTCAAGAATTTCTTTAATGTGACATGGGGTTTGGTTTTGTTGTTTTGTTTTTTGTCATTGTCATTTCTTATGGGACATCTTTATCCTTTCATCACAACCATTCATCTAACTCATGCTGATAATTTCACCTTCACTAAATTCTTCTGGCAGCACATCTACAGTGCCTCAATCAGTGGCAGGGCTAAATACTCTCTTAGTCAGCTATTTCTCCTGTAATTCTACTTATGTTCAATTCCAATTTCACTTCCAGCATTATCATTTTTCATTTCTTTTTGACACTTTCATCATTGATGGCCAAGCCCTCAATGATGAACTTTCATTATCCATTCTGTAAAATATCACGTGGGATTATCACTGGAAGACAAAGAGGCAACTTATACTTTGAAGACTGTGCATGAACTGAATAACAGATGTGTAATGACCAATCACCAAGAGCTTTTAAAAGAAGTGACATGATTGGTCACTGATCATGATGCACACATGTTACTTAAGTAGTCATTTACTCACTGAAGAGCTGGAAGCAAAGTTTGTACTTTATATGATTACGCATAGTTTATATATCCTGGTAACTAAAATTTGAATTGTGTTGTTGAGGACTAGTGTTATTTAACTAAACCATATAACTGAATTCATGCATACTGGAACAATGAAAATCAAGACCGACTGCATTAAAAGACACTGAGACCTTTAAAAATTAATGAATAAAAGCATAGTGCATCCAGGGATGGCCTGTCCAGCTGGCATCAAGGTTGTAGGAGGAAAATGGGGGTCATGCAGAATCTGTAGAGATGAGACTTGAGGCAAGATTGTAAAGATTCTTTGGCATAAAATTCCCATGTAACATTGCTGCCCGGCCTGGAAAGAAATTGCCCTTAACTTTATTCCTACCTTACTTAGTTTTTTTTCCCTATTATAGGAATTTACCCAGACATAAAAACTCCAGTCATAAGTCACCTTTTCTATTTCATCATTTTAACCTTTAGTCTTTCTGCCGGGTCTGAGAATACGAGCTAACATTTTACTCCTCGGTGCCAGCAATGTGGACTCCTCTTTACAGCCAGCTAGAAATAATAGCAGGAGCCAACTCTGAGGAGTCTCAACAATTTTGTGATGAAAACTTCTTTGCTTCTCCCCTCATGCAATAATAATCACAGACACTGGCATAAGTGTGGTCATCAATATCTGACTCCGGCCATAGACAGGACTAGTGAAAAGACCAGTGGACCAAGTAGAGCCGAGCGTTTCAGTCCCATTCCACCAATTATTTTCCTTGAGTAAATCATTTCATTTCTCTGGGCCAAAGTTTCCATAATGAAAGATCTTGGACCTCTCAGATATACTTTTCTAAAGGCTATGAATAACTCTGGTTTGTCATGTGTTTTCTCAGAGATTATATATCATTTACAGTCATGCGACAAGAGAGAAAAAGAAAGATTATGCCAAATAGTACACCTGCTCTTAAGGCTTATTTGACATCTATTTTCAAAAGCAATGGCTCTTTCTCCAGAAAAAAAAAAAAAAGTCTTTGTAGTTTTCCTTTTCTCAACAACTGCCAGCAGCTGAGTCTAATGATCTATATAGGAGTTAAGTTCTGCATTAGTTCTTGATCGCTAATTCCCTTTAGCAATTTCCTAGCAAGAAAATGCAATAGTAGCTTTTCACTGCAAACTCTATCGCAGTTCTTGTCACAAAAGAAAGCACAAATATGGACCAAAAAATCACCTTTTCACTTAATGTTAAATAGATTAATTGTGAAGTAAATATGTATATACATGTATCAAAATAGATACAAACAGACTTAGCTAAGGGACAAAGAAAAATAAACAAGAAAGATTTAAAATGAAAAAATAAGGACAAAAATGTTTTAGAAGAAAGAAGAAATGCAAGTAAGTTGGTAAAAACGAAGAGCAAGAGCAAAGTTAACTTGGAGAACTTGTGTTGGGGGAACTTGAAGGTGGGAGTGGCGATATGTGAGTAAGGACGAGAGATGGTCATTTAAAAGCTATCCCTCTGTCTTTGCATTGTCTGTAGGCCACTATATTGCCATTATATTAGTTACCAAGGTTGGAAACAGAACACACAAGGCATTAACCTTGACTGTGTCTACATACATGTATAATGCATATTAAAAACACAAGGAAAAGAGGACATTTGAAACAAGCAACTTGAGTTGTATGGGTTCAGCTGTCTCACATAATAAGCTAATATGGCCATGGAACTAAAGACACTTTTCTCTTCAAAAGTGATTCTTGAATTTCTCAAGAATACAACACCAAACGTAGAACATAAATTTTGCTCATTTCCTTTCACTATATTTTGTTTTTCAAACTTAAGCAGTATAAATGCTGCTTTTCTGTTTTTCACCAAGAATGTACAGCACTTGAAAATAAGACTGAGTGCTTGAGAAAGCAGGAAGTGAAAGAACCACACCCCAAAATAATGTTCTTCCACTGCATTTTAAAGAAGTTTTCATTTACCCTACTTTCACAGCCATTTTTTTCTGTTTCTGTCTTAATTTTTTTCAAGTTCGATTTAAGTAATAGTGGCATCTGAATTTCACTATCTTGCCAGTTAAAGACTAGCTGCACAAAATACCAGGGATAAACTACTGGTCATTGCTGTTCTTACTTACCAACAAACCAGATAAACCAAAGAAACCAAAAATAATAATAATAATAAAACAGGCAATTGGAAAGTTTGGCTAACTCACAAATTAGCAGAGATGTTTAGTTTGTTTTTATTTAGGGTTTTCTAAAATTGCTCCCTCTCAATAACCTCTGGCCATTAGCATAGAAAATAGTACCCTGGAAATCTATTCGAATTATAAAAATGCACTCATTGCAAAGCTTTTGGGCATATGTACAAATAAACATGTAATCCTACTTCTGAGAAACTATTTTATGGATCCTCTCAACTCATTAGAATCTCTCACATGGCCTGAAGGAGACCTGCTAAGAGGATTATTATTACCACCTCAGACTCCAAAAAGGTAATTTTTACAGGAATAGGATAAGAAAAGAATTTCAGAGCTTCAGATCCTCCCATAAGAGACTCAGTTTCTGTTTCGAGAAATAAATCTCCCATAAAAGAGATCATGAGTTGCAAACTGCCTTAAAATCAGAGTATATCATACAAGTTATGGTTGGTGTCTACATTTTGTAGTCCTAATTTTACTATACAGTTAAAAAGTCGGGTTACTCAGAGTGCTATAATTTGTTGTTGAAAAAGATGATGTTATTAGCATTATTTTTAGATCATTTCTCTCTAGGTTTCTGTTGAAACCATGGCAATTATAATAATTAATCAGTATGTAGGGTTGTAAAAAATTTCTTCCAATTCCACATATACAGGTATACTTGAATGGACTAATTAAGGAAACAAAAGGACGGAAAAGTAGTAGACTAGAAAAGTTATTGAGGACAAATTTGTCCTAAATATAGAAGTTATAAGCTTTAGAAGTGCTATGGAGTGATGGACTTTTTTTCTTTTTTGTGAATCTAATATTTTTTTTAAAAAAACTGTTGCCGTCTGCTGATTGAAACTGCTTCATGGTTTCCTATAGTCTATTTTATCTCCTTAAAGTCGTTTCTCATAAATTTAATTTGCAAAAACCACAATTTAAAAAAATTAAAAGATGCATTTTTAAAAATATAATATTGCATGTTTTTCTCAAACCATACTAAGACAAAATTAGAGAAAGGGCTGATCCTTGGAATTTTTTAAAATCTCATTTGCTCTTCTTTAAATTTATCCTCCTAAAGTTATGGCATATTATTTTTCTTGTAATTATTTCTTCTATGTCCCTCAGATTGTACCACAGCATAATTTCATTCCCCTCACTTGAATTTATGGAGTTCTCTAAGAGCTGAAATTGTGCCTTTTAGTTATTTTATATGATATGCAACCATATGGTAATAGAATTGATATTTTTAATTGTATTGAAGTATAACCTATATGTAGAAATGTACACAAATCATAAATACGCAGAGCTCTGAATTCTAACAAATACATCCATGAAATCAAGAAACAAGAACCTATCAAATCAAGAAGCATTTAACCGCATCCACAGATGTTCTTTTAATACTCCCTTCCATCACTTCACCTTAGCCAAGGTAACCATTATCCTGACTTTCTACTGTAACAGATTAATTTTGCCTGATTCTGAACACAAAATAAATAGAACCATACATTATGCATTCCTTGTGTCTGGCGTTTTGTCGTTGTTTCTCATCATTTTTGTGAGATTCAGACAGTTGTTGCATATCGTTTCCGTTCATTAATTCTCATCTCTGTATAAGATTTCTATCCCTTCCACTCTTGATTGGCATTCAACAAATTCCAGCTTTGGACTATTATAAATATTGCTGCCAGGAACTTTCTCGTACATGTCATTGGTGAAAATATGTGATTATTTCAGTGGGTTCTGTATCTAGGAATAGAATTTCTGAGTCACAGGGTATATACATTTTCAGCTTAATAGATACTGCCCAAAAGTTTCCAAGGTGGTTGTACCAACTTACATGCCCACAACACTATTTGAAAATTCAGGTGCTCCACATTCTTATCAACACTTGGACTGTCTGTCTTTTCCTTCTTAATCATTCATGTGCGTGTATAGTGCTAGAGTATTATGCTTTTAATTTGCATTTCTCTTGAGTTTCCCTCCAAGTTTACTACTTCCTGCGCTATTATTATTTTGTATGTTTGTTGGCCATTATGATGTGCTCTTTTGTGATATGCTTTCAAGACTTTTGCCCATGTTTCTTTTTATATGTTTAGCTCTTATTGATTAATAGAGATCCTTTGTATATTTTAGATGCAGTCTTTTTCAGATATAGGAATTGAAAACAGCATATTGCATGGCAAGTCTTTCCTTTTTACTCCATTAAAATGTCTTTTAATAAAATGAAGTTCCTAATATTAATATAGTTAAATTTATCATTTTTAGTGCATTTTGATTTACTTAATTTTTTTCTACTTCAAGATCAAAAAGTTTTATTATTTTCACCTTTTATATTTAGATCTGAAATAATCTGGAATTTTTTGTGTATATGGTATGAAGTCAAGATTAATTTTTTTTCAAAGTGGATATTAATTGTTTCAGAACCACTTATTGAAAAGACCTTTCACACTACTGCAGTGTCCCCTTTGACACAAATCTGGTGACTGTATATGTATGGACTGTTTTTTGAGTGGAGAAAGTAGCTCTCTCTCTCCTGGTTTAGCTGTCTATCCTTGAGCCAATACTTGTTTTACTTAGCTTTCAATAGGTCTTAATATCTGGTAGGGTAAGTCCTGCTTTGTTTTTTGAATTCAAATTGATTTAACTATTTACCTTCTCATTTCCATATAAATGTTATTAAAGATTGTCATTTTCCATAAATGACTTGCTGAGATTTTAATTGAGATTCTAATAAATCTATAGAACAGTTTGAAAAGAATTAACATCTAAATAATTTTACCTTCCAATCTATAAACATAATATACCTGATTATTTCTATCAATCTTAAAAACTTTAATAATGTCATTTTCAGTATAGATTTCTTGAATGTCTTAGATTCATTGATAGATACTTGGTGTTTTTTGATACTACTATAATTGGTATGTTTTTAAATTTTATTTTCTGTTACTGGTATATAAAAATATAACTGATATTTTATTTCAACCTTTTAATCAGCAATGTTACTAAGTTCTAGTTGCATGAAAATTTTTCTTTGCCTTTTACTGCATACACAATTATGTTGTCAACCTTACAGTCTTATTTCTCAATTATTTTGCCTTTGATTTGGGGAGATTGGAGGATGTTTATTTGTTTGCATAATTGCATTGGCTAGAATCTTCAATACAATATAATAGTAATGTATTTGGCTGTTTTCAAGCTGAGAGAAAAGCTTTGGATATTTCACCATTACATGTTATGCTTGTGATAGTTTTTATTAAACTGATTTGAAGACAAATATGAGATTATTTATACATTCAAATGAATGTCGATTTTCAAAGTGTTTTAGGAGACAAAATGTTAAATTTATTATTCAGAATATTTTGGTCTTCTCCTTAGGGTATGCTGTTAGAACTTTGTATAGCTAATATAACAATTATATATATACATTGTGTGTGTGTGTGTGTGTGTGTGTGTGTGTGTGTGTGTGTGTGTATAAATATATAAAATTGGTATTATTGTTAGAAATTTAAGAACTTGCTTTAAATCTCAAAATGAAGGTGACTTTATTTGTTGTTATATATCCTGTAATACCTCTCTAAAATTCTTGTGTTGCTTGTTTTTTTAATAACTGTTGTTAATTAATTAAAAATTAACTCTGAATCCTCTATTTCCCATTTTATAAGACCAAACTTGCAACACTTATTAAATATCATTTACTGTAGTGTCCTCTTTTTACTTTTTTAAGGCTGAGATTCTAACATAAGCCTCCCTCTTTAACTGTATGAAATCTAATGATCAGCTATGGTCACCTTGTACTTTGAAAATAAAAAACTATTGATTAACCCCTTTGCCAAACACCACACTTATCCCCTCCACATACACACTCACATGTTCAACTGCCATGCTGCCTTTTCGAAGTCTTGGGGTCTCTGGGAATTTCTGGGGGGTAACTCAGTTACCTCTAACTACAATGTTTTATTCTCAGTGAACTCCCAGTCTCACGTATGTTATCGTTACCCTTGGCAGAGACTGTTAATTATCCCCCAGCATCCATTTTCTCTCATTATTTGAAGTAGAATCTTCCTCTGACCAGGTTTCAGCAAGGCTCACCATAGGTCAGGCAGAGACTACATTTTCCAGCCTGTTTTGCACCCAGATATGACCATTTGGCTGAGTTCTGGCCAGGGATATTTGAGAGGAAGCAATGTTTGTAACTTCTGAGTCATGTCCTTCAAAAAGAAAGCTTTTTTCCTTTATGTTCTTTTTCTCACTTTCTGCTGACTGTAAAATGATAATGATGAAATAATTAACTTAGACCCAGAAATGCTTGCTTACTTGGGTCCCTTGATGGCCTTGTGCAGAGTTGTCTGACTTGGTCTGGCGGCCTACCTGTGGACTATAAATAAGCCAGAATTGAATTTTTGTTTTATTTAAGCTACTCTGTTTGGGTTTTCTTTGTTACAGAAACTTAACTTGTATCTTGTATTATTCAGCATTCAAACCTGTTCCCTCTCTGCCCACACCTGATAAGGCATGGAACAAAGGTCATTTACCTTGACTCCATGAAAATGCTACTCAATCAGGAAATGGTAGAAGTTAATTGAAGATTTGGGAATAACAACACTAGTAACATTAGACACAGAAAAGCTCTACTGAGAGACTATTACAGAATATTAAACATCCTCTCTGTGCAAAAGTATGCAAGTCATACCTGCTGTTATGAGTTAAATTGTGTCCCCCAAAAGATATATTGAAGTCTTCACCAGGGGTACTCTTGAATGTGATCTTATTTGGATATGGGGTCTTTGCAGATGTAATCAAGGTAAGATGGGGTCATTAGTGTGGGCCCTAATCCAATATGACTGTTATTCTTAAAAGAAGAACACAACAAGTGAAGGTTCAGACACACAGGGAGAATGCCAAGTGACAATGGAGGCAGGAATTGGAGTAATGTTGCTATGAGCCAAGAAATATCAAGAATTGCCAAAGATTGCAGAAGCTAGCAAGAAGCAAGAAAGAATTCTTCCCTGTAGGTTTCTATGACTCTACTGATAACTTGATTTGGACTTCTAGCTTCCAGAATTCTGAGAGAATAAATCTTTGTTGTTGTCACCCAGTTTGTGATACTTTGTCATGGCAGCTCTAACAAATACACAGCCACAAGAAGTTACTTTCTTTCTAATGTCCTCAAACCTCTCACTAAGATGCCACTCCTATCTCTTCCAAAAATATTCTCTCTTCTTAATTCCCCAATGTTCTTATATTGCAACAGAAAAAAAACAAAGATTCCAGAATACTTTTTCTAGTTTGTGTAATTCCGAGACAAATTTTCTGGAGTTTCATTTTCATGAAGTCTAACAACAACAATAAAAAGCATCAATTATATAATAGCTGTGATTAAGAGAACATTTAATTTCTCCAAAATATCCCCAAGCATACATTCGGCACATGATTTTTACTGATGCCATTCCCGCAGTAAGATTTCCTTCCAAAATTTCCAGATTCAAAGTAATATGTTTTTATACTCTACTGATGTAGATAGATGGATGGATGGATGGATGGATGGATGGATGGATGGATGGATGGATGGATGGATGAATGGACAGATATAGATATAGATAGATATATATCTACATATATATGTATAAATCTGAAGAAACAGTCAGTTCTTTTCAAAACTCAAGATTTAGTATGATTTTGGCTTCCTAAATAAATATACTTTTCTTGAGTTGAGTTGAATAGATCTGAATTGGATTTTACTGAATCAAATTGAATTGTGGAACTATGCTTCCCTTATTAGTGAAGGTTAGCAATAGAATAAAAAAGTAACTTTAAAAATATTTTTATCATGGGCACAGCGTTATTATTAAATGATCAGTTTATTGCTGTCCTATTACTTCATCATCATTCTCTATTAGAATCCTAGCAGCTAGAGATAAACTTATTTTATTGCCTGGTGATTCTTTTTTTAGGTACTGATTTCAAAGTGATGCGTAGTACACTGCCTGCTCATTAAAATGAAGGTCAGTGTCCTTCTTGTTTATTTTTTAATCTTCATTTTTGTGCCGTTGAGCTAAAGTTATGCAGCATCCCTGTGCTTTGAATTGCTGATTATGTCAATGCCCTGTAATCTTTAAACAAGTAAGACCAGATATAGTAGAGGGTTGTGGTACTGGAAATGGAATGCTCAGTTATGCAAAGAACAAATGATATTTTCTTATCTCAATATGAATTCTGACACAGCTAGAAACTAACTTATCTTTTCATTATTTCAGCTCCATTTCGATAGGCTTTTAACAGTAAATAAATATATGTAAGTATGCATATGTGTAAATTTAAGTGTTGGTTACATTTCTCATCTCTCTCTCCCTATTTCTGATCATTCAAAATAATGCTGTCTTATTTAAGGAAACATGACTTTCGTAGAAAAAGAAAATCATCAATCGACTCATCTAGTGGCATAAATGCTCAATAGAAAAAGCTTATATTTGCTCTATTAATTTTCAACTTCTCTGTGTCTCCCCTTCCACATGTGTACAATTTGCTCAGGATTATTTTCATTTCCTGCAACTATTCATCACCCTCAACCTGGGTCTATAACTCTGCACATTTATATCTTTCTTGATCCTTTCCTTCATCACTCTACATTTTCCAAGAAGAGTTATTTATTCTTTGCTCTATTTTCTTAGGTCCCTAATTTCCTTATCCTTCACAAAATTCTCAGATGAGTTTTCTATATACACTTATTTCTGCTTCTCCCGCTAACTCTCTAACATCTTTCCAGTCTAACTTCCTCGGATCACTTCATTGGAATGGCTTTCATGGAGGTCACTAATGAGCTTTATTGCCAAATAGAAAGGACATTTTTCAGTTCTTAGGGTGGCTGACATCTCAGCCACATTCAATGTAATCAGTTGTCCTCTTCTTTAAACAATCTCTTCCCCTGACTTCTATGAACCAACACTGCCCTGACTGAAGTGCCTCGAGAATCTTTTCTTCTCATTCCACACACTTTCTATGTGATCTTCCCACATCCATGCCTTCTGTTACATCTGAAATTATACATTCAAATAGTAAGATGTCTCATGATGGAGAAAACATGATATAGACAGAGTCTGGTTGAGCAGAAGAAATTAGTATTATAAAACAGAAGCAATAATGAGGCTCTAGTATGGTGAGAAACAAAAATTAAAATTCTATGAAATGATGACAAATAAGAAGAGCATTCGAAGTGGATAAAGAGTAGAGATAAAGAAGAGAAAAAGGAAGGATTGTTAGATAGAGCAAGAACTGGAGTGAGGCAGTGTTTATACTGCCTTTTTTCTCCCTCTTACTGGATCACACATCTTGCCACCATTGAGCTTGAAACTGAGATGATAATTAGAGACAGGGACCAGAAATAGGTAAGCTAGGTAAGTATAGAACAATGATAAGTATAGAACATCATCTACATAAATGAAGGTAATGTGATCTGGGATCTATATAAAAAAGTAGAAAAAGGAACCAAAATCAACTTGTGGCAGCAGTATCTGTGATAGGAAAAGGGCATCTTTGCCTGAGCAATTATATAAAAGAAATACATTATATATAATTAAGGTAATGCCAGCATTATATATAATTAAGGTAATGCCAACCATTACATATTTTCTGGAACAAATGAATCCAGAAAATATGTAATGGTTCATGCACAAGAGAAGTTTATTTCTCATGTATATGAAAACAAAACATGTGTTCCTGACTAGTAGACACCTCTCTGCAAACAGAGACCCAGGTTTCTTCTCATTTGGGCATCTCCATCTTCAAAACATGGCTTCGAAGTTTACTGTGTTCATCTGCATCAAGCCAGTGGAAGATATAAAAGCACAGAGGACTGTGGATGGGAAGATTTTATAGCCCAGGTATGGAAGTGGAACATACCTGATCCACCCACATTTCAAGTACCAAATATCAGTTACATGGCTGCATCTAACTGCAGGGTAGACTGGCAAATAAAGTTAACCCTTGAACAATGCAGAGATTAGGGATGCCAGCCCTGCTCAGGTGAAAACCCACTTAAACCTTTTGACTCTTTAACTACTAATAGCTTACTGTTGACTGGAAGCCTTATCGATAACATAAACAGTCAATTAACACATATTTTGTATATTACATATATTACATACAGTATTCATACAATTAAACTAGACAAAAGAAAATGTTAATAAGAAAATTATAAAAAAGAGAAAATACATTTACAACATTCATTGAAAAATATCCACATGTAAGTGGATCTGCACAGTTCATACCCGTGTTGTTTAATGGTCAACTGTATATTCTAGCCATGTTCCCAGGAGGGAGAAGAAACAGGCTTATTGAACAGCTAGTAAGTTTCTGACACATGTTGTAAAATGAGAATGCATGTGCTTCTACAAAGAGCACACTTTAAGTATAATGTGTTTATCAATGGTCAGTGATTTATCTGCAACAAGAGCACAATTTAAATTGAAGGTCAATGGCATATTGGGATGCTGCAAAGAAAATGAATCCATTGAGCCCATTCATACCTTCTTGAAACTAAGGCACTCCACACAGTTTCTGTCTAAAGCCTTGGTGAAAAATAGCATGTCGAGTTTGATATTTTCTCTATTATCCATCACACAGTATCATTGTGTATACGGGAATATCTGCTACTGTGCCTTTCTCTGTATGTTTTTCAATCTCAAGTTCCAAAAAAAAGTTCTTCAATGTCTGAAAAAAAAATCCCAATCCCCAAGGTTTCAGGCTTTTTCCACACCTCAGAGCCACATCTGTCAATGGATTAGCTGAGAAATAAAGAAAGCATCAGGTAGTCATTAGGTCTGGAAGGAAATTACCCTGCCACTTCTGCAACTGCAGATGCCATCATTCTCCTATGGTGATAGAAGATCATTTGAAACCAGTTTCTCACTAACTGAGATGACAATGAAAACAAGTTAGCCCTGCTGGCTAATTCTCTCTTTTATGTGTGTTTTTGGCCATGAGGCATTAACCTTCCCAGTAAACATGACTTTTACATCATTTTTGAAATATATATGGTGAAAGCATACAGCTGTAGGTATGCATTTATTGCAAGTGGCATACATATATTTTTAGACGAGCAATTGAAGAGCATGCCCTGCACAGAGAAAGTGATGAAGAGTGAATTAAGACTTAGAGCAGCATGGTATGTCTTTCACTGGCTAGGAAACAGATTTTGGACATCTATCTTAAATGTAGTACAATTTACATGCAAAGACCTTTAGGTATTATTTTGTATATACTACATTTACTAAAATAAAGTTGATCTTTTTTAATATTAAAACATAGAAATAATAAAAAGAAAGAAATTTCAGAAATGAGGAGTTAAATGACAAAGTGAAACAATACTTATGCATTCTAAAAAAGGCATTCTTATCTTTTAATTATTCATTCCTTCATTGAATAAATATTTCAAGATCCTATAGAACCTTGTTAATCAAAGTGTAGTCTGCAGAGTAGCAACGGAAGCATCACTTGTGTCATGTTTAAAATGCAGCATCTTAGGATCCAACTCAGATTTTCTGAATCAGAACTATTTTTAACAAGATCTCCATGTGACCTGTATGCATACTAAAGCTTGAAAAGTACTGCATACATAACACTCTATAAACAATGTACATAATTTTTCACATCAACAATCATCAGTCAAATAGCACTAAATGATTAGTCATAAAACTTGTAGAGAACTACTATAGAGCAATGGTTCTCAACTGGAGGCAGGGTGATTTTATCCAATGTCTAGAGATGTTTTGGATGGTCACAACTGAGGGATTGCCATTAGCATCTAGTGAGTAGATCCTGCAATAAACAGAACTGTCCTACAACAAAGAATTATCCTGCCTAAAATGTCAATTGAGCAAAATGTCAGTTTAGCACTGGTGAGAAGCCAAGGGCAGGGGATCACAAACATTAGCATGCATCAGGATAACCTAGAAGGCTTGCTGAGACACAGATTGCCGGGCCCATCCCCAGAGTTTCTGATTACAGGTCTATGGTGAGGCCTGATATGTGTTTTTCTTAAGTTCCTAGATAATTCCAATGCTGCCAAAGTGAAAGCTATATTTTAAGAAGCACTGGTGTAGAGTGACAGGAGATGCTACTTGGCCCATTGTGGTCTTTTGCTTTAGCCTCTCGATGGCTCTGGAAACTCCTGTCAAGTTAACTAGAGCAAGTTAACAAGGTTCCTTGATAGTTATGGTTGACAAGGGAAGCTGGGCAGTGAAATCTCTTTAAAGTTTGCTGGAGGTAGGAGTAGGGAGGTGCAGGCAGAGATGAGTCAACAGAGAAGATACAGTGCCATTGTCATTTACAGATGATACCAGATGGCAGCTAAATTCAGAGTCCAGACTGCCTGAAGGGCTTGCTAATTATAAGAAACTTCAGCTGCAGGAAACACCCTAATCACCCCAATGGCAGCTGGGCAGCCCCGGGGAAGGCAGGATTGCCAGTAGAAATTTTTCCTTAGTATAAAGTAGGACTTGAAGGGTAAAAATGACAAGTTCAATTCGGACCGTATTTAACAGAGAGGAGAATAAGAAGGAAATACATTTGGGGAAATAATGGGGGTAGTAGGGAATGAATAAAGGAAACAGGTAGATTTGAGATAGAAATCAGAGTATGGAAAGTGATAAGCAGCTGGAGCCAAGGCTGGCCCTGAGGGACACTCTGCTGTCCTGGGCATCCCTGCACACCACGGTCTGTAGATGGCCATGGCCAATTTCACGAAAAAAGACTTGAAATTTGTGGTTTCTGCTTGTGCCCTCTACTCTTTGTTACTCTTTGAAAAAAGCTGTTGATCTAATAGTTTTAGGAAGAAAAGAAGACATCTCTTGCTTTGTTTAATCAGCTAGCTGCCTTTCTTTGGTTGGCAACCAGCACTGAGATAATTTTGTTCTGTAGGTGGCATTTAGCAAAACCCCAGGACTGTGAATGAGGGAAGAGCAGCAGGGAGGAGAACAACTACCCAAGCAGCTGTTTCTGGGCTACACCCCAACTCACAGAGTTTGGGCCAAATTCATGCTTTTTTCCCTCTGCTGGAAATTTTAACGAAATTTTCAGCAAAGTAGGTAAATGGGAGAAATTTATCTAAAATCAAATTGTTTACAGTTCAATTTAGTGGGATACAATATTTTTAAATGGACTTTCTTCTTTTGAAATTAGATTTCATAATGAAAAGTAGTAAGATCGGAATTCCAAGTATGTTCACATTTGAAAACCGCTTCAGACTTTATTTTGTGCCCCACTGTTGTACATAGTAACTTTGTAAAAGGTGTAGAGAGAGGTGCAATCCATTGCCAGAGAGAAAACAATTAATAGTCCTTCTCAGACTCACTTTCCTTTATTTTTCCTCTCTGGGCTCTTTTCACTGTATGCCCAAAACAGCACAGTTCTAACAGTATAGCTGGGAATCCATTTCCTGTCTGTCCCACTTCCTTTTTTTACCTTTCTACAATATCGCCAAGATTCTAGTCACACTTGGAAGGGTGGAGGGACACAGAGAATGCTTCACGCCAAGAGAGTGGGCAGAGATTCCTATGCAGGACACCTTGCTTACAGGTGCCCAACTTTCAGATTCTTCTTTCTCTTGTTAACATGGAGCAGTGAACTCATAGCTCATAGTTATGCTAAAAGTCCCCTTTCCTATTACCATGAAGAGCGATTTCAGTCTGGAAAATAAGAAGTCTCGAAGTTATCACTCTGCCTAACAACACATAAAAAGGCGACATACTGTAAAAGCAACAACAACTCCTCTTCAATCCATAAAAGAAGTGAGGTCACAGGACAAACCACTGACCCTCCCAAACTGGAGAGACAGACAGGCAAATACGGGCACAACTTACTGGAACAGATACCCATGAGCTGAAACTTCCCTAGGGACCAGGGCAGGAGTATTATCATGAAGTGATACAATAGAGGAGAAGAGACAGAAACGCCAGTCTATCAGTGTTTCATTCAGCGATGCGCCCCTTGCCTACTTTCTGCCCACTTCCCCATACCTATTGCAGATACACTGAGTGTTTTACTGCAGTTACTAAAACTTTGAATTTATAATTTTTGGACTAATATTAAAGGGCATTCATAACATAAAAATGGTACTTTAACCAGTTTTTGCCTGTGTAAGTCATTTCTAAGAATATACTTATTTCTTTTGTGGGAGCAAAGTTTCTTCACTCACAGGCGAGTCACTGACTGATGAATAAATCAGTATTGCAATCTCCCAAGAAGCCCTTACTGTAAAACTCCAGGAAGGTCTTTATTCAGTGTACCACCAAACCCTATATTCTTGCATTGTTTACCCTAAAAATCATTCCATGGGTACAAAACCTCCCACCTCCATTGTGGGCATGTGCACATTGTGAGTATGTCAAAGCAACTTGAAAAACAGCAAATATTGAATTACAGCTGCCTCCAATCTCAGGTTGCCTTGGAATTTTAATATTTCGTTAAAAATATAGAGCTCACGGTTATCCATAGTGTTTAATTATAAACATATCACGCAAACATTAATGTAACTAACTTAAATTGAATTCTTAATATACACGGTAATAATTTTTATAATTATAAAGAGAATAAAAGATAACTTCTATATGTTGCCACATATCTAATATAGTATGGAATAGGAAAAATTAATTTTTTCTTCTACCCTTGTAAATTCTTCTAGCTAAACTAATAATTAAATTAACATGAGACAGATTAATAGCATAAAATGACCAAAGTTTTTACTTATGTACACACGGGGGTTCCATAAGAATATGAGACTCAAGGACAAATTGAGCAGTTAAAGCTTATATGCCATCTTGAGCTAAGGAGAAGGTGGGGTAGAATTGTTTGAGACTTCAAAGGGCAGCAAGATAATTCACAGGGAGATAGAAAAGCAAATGCTTGATAAATAAATGTTTGCTGGGCCATCTTTAAAAATGGGACACAGAGGGGACTTCGATGAAACAAGCCTTGCTAGTTTCTTCCCTATCTGTCATTCTTAGCTCATATTAAACTATAGTTATCTATGATAATATTTCCCTTCCTGGAGCAGGTCCATTATCTAAACTTTTTAAGGCAATTAGGGAAAAATTCAAAGTTTTTTCCTGAGTCTTTTACTTCTTAAAAATAATCAACTTAAAATAATCAATATCCCAAAAGAAATAGTTTGACGTGGCAAACTGCTTCTCCTCAGTAGTTAAACAAAAGTATTGAGCTAAAATGCTACTAATAAAACTTCAAATTTTAGTTCATATTTATCTTTCAATTAATCTAGAAGTAAGATCTTACTCTGTCTCAAAGGTATAAGTGTATTTTAAATTCTCCATTTCTTTGCTAAATATGTTCACTTACCTGCAGTAGGTTTAGTGAGTCCTGGCTGAACTTACATATTTAAATGTATTCTGAATCAATCCCTGTGTATTTCCTTTGTCTTCCTACTAACTTCTTTGTACTGTCTCCCTCCGGTGAGGGGAAAGAACACACAAAGCTCTATCTAGTTCAAGAAAGACATGGAAGGTTGGATAGTGACTCTGCCCAGTTGAATTTAGAGTTCTGAGAATTCATAGTAGTTAAATAATGTTCAAGCGCATTGTTATAATCATTCCCTCGAAACAGAAAAATATTTACCAGACTAATAGACATAAAGTATTTCTATGAAAGAGAAACTTGTTTTAGAAACTACGAAGAAAGAAGAAGGATTTATTGGAAGCACTGATGTTTCAATATCAACCAGCAACTGTTTGAAAGTATTTAAGAATTATAAACAGTAGTTTGGTACATAACAGAGATGAAAAATACTTTTATAAGGCAAAGTAAGATAAAACAGTGGCCCTACATGCTAATTTTCCCCAGAGGCTTAATTTTCTTACTCTTGTGAATCCAAATCTTTGTTGTGGTCCATATCCCTGGGTGTATTTGATGTTTGAATCATTATGGCTAAGGATAATTGACCTTAAAAATGGAATAATTTTGACCTTGCACACTCACGATTTTGTAGCAAAAAGAGAAGTGTTACTAAAAGTCATTAAAATGTCCATTAAAATGTTAAAAGGAAAATACAAGAGAAATATATGTTTTAAATGTAAATCATCCAGTAATGATTCTACCTGATTTCTTCCTGAGCCAACCTTGTATTCCTGGGATAAATCACACTCCGTCATGGTGAAAAACACTTTTTATATGTTGCTACACTCAATTAAATAAAATTTCATTGAGGCTTTTTGCATCTATAGTCATTATGTATATTGGTCTGTAGTTTCCTTTTGATATAATTGTCTGGCTTTGGTATTAGGCCAATACTGACTTCAGGGAATGATTTAAGAAGTGTTCTCTCCTCTTCTATTCCTTGGAAGTGTCTATAATGGATTGGGTTAATTCTTTAAACACTATTAGAATTCACTAAAGAAATGAACTAGGCTGACCTTTTTTGGCTTCATTTTGTTTTGTTACTAATTCAATGTCTTTACTTATTATAAATCTATTCAGATTTTCTAGATCTTCTTGAATCAATTTTAGTAGTTCATGCCTTTCTAGGAACTACTCTATTTCATCTAGGTCATGTAATTTGTTGGCATATAATTGTTCATAATATTTACCATTATTTTCAACAACTGTCCATGGTGACTGAGCTCTGAGTCAGGTCAAATAAAGATGAGCTTCTCAAGCAGGAGATTCCAGAGAAATGTCAGATGGGTCAAATAACAATTACCTTGGAATGAGGCTTGGGTGGAAGCTCCAAAGCCATTCCATCTCCTTCAGTGGCTTCTAATCTGACGTTTTGCGCAGATGTATTAGTTGTGAGAATGTTGGTTTTCAAGACTGGTGAGAGGGGAATGGAAATAGGGAACATCAAAATACCAAAAAGTTTGCTGTTCTTACTGATACTGAGTCTTTTTTTTTTTTTTAATAAATGTTCCTCATATTGTTGCAAACCTTTCTTTAATTTCCAGAAAAAGTTAATTTTGACAATTTATGTCAGAGCCCTCATTACTTTTATGGAGGAGTGGCTTTCTGAGGGTCTTACTCTGCCATTCTGAAAGGACTTTTGCTACCACTGATTGTTAAAAGAGCTCTGTTGCCTGATAGTGCGGAATAATAGAATTTGCCCCTGGGGCTTATGGGAGGAAAACCCCAGAAGCCTAGAAAAGGTGTGTAATGAGGTGTAGGTACCCAGTAATCCACTGTTGCTTAAATTATATAAAAGGAACTTCTAGGAGCTACTCTCTGCAAATTTGCTCATTTCTGTCTTGTTCATTTACTCTTCATTTTTAATACAAGTTTTTTTTGTTCAGAATTGTGATCTTATCTCTGCTGAATTAAGCAGAAAAGAAATTTTCCTCATTTCAGTTGGGTGAGAATTAGCCCACAGTGACTGTGTGCTGTGGTGATAGCCTGTGGAAAATTCCAGAAGCAAGAAGGGATAGATGTGCTATGGGCACCCAGGGAGGGCAGAGAGGTCAAGCTGGGGAAGTGAGTTCCCGCCTGTGTTGGTTTATCCTTCATGTTGTTATGAAGAAAACGATCTGTAACATTCCTAGAAATAAAATTAATTTTTTCTCACGATGGATATAAACTTCAATTTTACAGCAGTCATTTTTCTTTTTTTACAGGATCTGAAATAAAAACATTATGGGAGGAGTTCTGTTTTTAAATTTCTTTGAAATTTACTTATTCTACCTAAAATTAAAAACTCCAAATTTTCACAATAGACATAGACTATATTTTTTAAGAATTTGTATACAAGAAAAAAAAAAAGTAAAGATAATATAAGGTCAGAGGTAAGAAAGTTATTTTTAATATGTTTAGTAATTATATTATATGGGAATAATCTTTGCTGGGTGCTTAGGATAGAAAGTTAAAAATACCACAGTGTGTGTTTAAGAAATCTACAGCTTAGCAGGGAAGAAAAATGTATAAACAAAAATATTATAATACAATATGAACTGTGCTAATAGCGATGAAGTAAACCTCTAAGGCAACACAGAGGAGGAGGAGGGAAGTGCTTGTGGGTTCTGGAAGGAGAGCACCTCAAAGAGACAAGCTTCCTTTTTCTGACTGGAGGGCAGTTTTCTTTATGTGGCACGCAGGGCAGGATTTCAATCAAGTTAGATAGGGTGTCTCTTTAGACCTCATCACTAAAAGCCTCCTTAGGGCTTCTACAACACTTCTTGTTCAAGGAGGAAATTGCTGTTATAATAGTTCAAACCCAAGTAAAATATCCATTTAGTACATTATCTCACCTTATTTGCTCTACTTTTGAGCAGTCTTGACCATGTTCACTCCAGAAATGTTAGGGTTACTGGCCATACACACCCTTTTGCGAGGGAGAGAAAATATCTCACTTAGGAAAGAACATGTACAAAGGAGCATGCCCCAGCCCCCAACCTTTTCGTGTCCTTTCTCTCTGCCAGCTATCAGAGTTTTCCAGTATAAAACATCAGGACATTTGGTAACATGAGTATTTCAATAATTATGTCTTTACTTTGATTTCATCCTGACATGATTTTCTCCCTTGGCCTTTGGAAAATATTTTGAAAATGATGTGAACATAACATGTTTTTCAATATTGAGTCATAAAATTATTTCATTCATTTTAACATCTTTGGATAACTGTAGTTCATTTATACTGCAGGAATCTGCATAGTTCCAACAACATAAGCCTTTATAAAGTTTGCCTTTAATTTTCGAACCCCATAATCTCAAGATACGAAAATATTTTACCCACTGTGTCTTCATCACTTGGTGTTGCTACCATGTTACAAGGAATTGTAAATTTGCCTAAAAGGTAAGGTACATCCTAGCCCTGAGAGCGAGGAACACAGAAGACAAAGGGAGAACAGATGCCCAGTTTGTAGTGTAGGGACTTTTTTCAGAGGCACAAAGACAACTTTAGTAAAATGGTCACAGTTTCTCCCATCACTACAGAATTTAAGAATATCCTTTCTTATTTCTAAATGCAAAGAAGATGGAAGAGAATACCAGGCTAGTGGCTTTATTCTCCCACTCTCATTAGGGAGCTTAAGGTTACAATCTGAGGCATGGGGGGGTCCCTTGAAAATGGCGTGGAATTCCCAAGTGAAGAACTGGGTGAGGAGAGCAGCTGAAACTTGCCTTGGCTGAGTATAGGAGAATAGAAGAGCCAAAGGCAAGCCAAACTCAGCAGATACACACTAGGAACTTGGGAGCAGCATGAGGAAAACCAGAAAACCAGATTCAGGAGAGAGATGCTTAGATTTTTGGACAGCTGAGGCACTGAAGTCTTTATTGGTTATTTTCCCAGGTCTGCCATGTGTAACGGTTAAATGTCCCATGGCCTGGGACACTCAGTTAATGCTATGAGGAAAGGTCGGCCTCCTTACATTACTGCTAATCCAGTTCCCATCAGCAGAGTACTTAGTATTTCCTTCTTGAAGTATTTAGCTTCAGAAAAAAATGGTAATCTCTCCTGTACTTCACTTACAAGAGTAGATTAGTGAGAGATCTTTTCCCACAAGCTATGGAAAATGTCGCTGGCTACAGTAGACAGAATGTATTTGGTAAGAGAATTTCAGAAAACTCACAAATTCAAAGGGAGGTTTGAGAACTAGGTTCTAAATACAGCAGAAACTGGGAGTGCTTCAGATGTCTTGTTAGCATATATTAAGCAGCAGTATCTTTAGGGCTCCACCATGGAAGTGAATGTGCTCCAACTGCTTTTATTCTGTTTAGTTTCTCTGTATTCACCTCACCCCACTCAGAGTGTGGAGTCCTGGAGGAGAGAGTGTAGACAGCCCTGGTTGAATGGTGATGCCCATCCCTGTCCAGGGAAGGCAGGTGACTTTTTCAGATAACCCCACCAAGCCCACACACATGATGGGAAGAGGTCACTCCCTAATGGAATTCATTACTAAAATAAAAAAGAATAGAAACCAGCAAAGAAAATATCCATTACCAAGAGCAATAGCAACACACTCACCAGTTTGTTGAATAAAATAAAATTACTTTTATAACAGTAGGAGGAATTTTCTGGTAAAAACTAGGCTTAAATAAGGGCCACGACTAATCAAAAATGGAGTACTGAAAACCAGGACCAACAGAGTTATGAGAGATAAGAATTAAATGTCATGTTAGGAGAATTAGCCTGGAAATCCAAGGCAATGGCTCAGGGCAATCAGTGAAGGCACAACCTAAGGCAAAATGAGGTGAGAGAATGGAGTAACATGTAGAAGACCACCACGTTCTTGACCAACTCTGGGGTCCCAGTAAAAAAGAGGTGATATTGCATAAGAAAGATGATAATTGGGGTGGGGGATGGTTTGAGTTGGAAATAAAAGCAAATCCATATACATATCAATAAATAAATGGGAGAAAAACATAGCCCTTTCTTACAACAGTATTCCAATTAATAAAAGTAGATAATAGAAGTAGAAAAACCACCATTTGTCAAATGCCATTGACAAATTATTATTGCGGGTAAGAATTACTTTTGCATGCTAAAATTAGATGGTGAAAGTATGATGATGAAAAGGACAGTTGTAGAGTTTCAAATTACCTTCCCACAATGTACTTATTAATTACAAGGGGAAAATTGTAATTTTATAGTGGAGAACCCTAGCAGATCACCAGTAATAAGATACATCAAAATCATATACCTGACTATGGTATGATGCACTGGGAAAGGCACAGCATCACAACTGTGAGATTCTTGCCCAAAATGCATAACTTTAATTCCAATTACATTCCAAAAAAATAACTAGCCAGTAGTCTCCAAAATTTCAGGTTCATGAAACACAAAGTAAAAGAGTCATCGAAGTCATCAGATTGAAGTCTAAGGAGATACACCACTTAAATGCAATGTGAGATCTTGAGTTGGATCCTGAAACATGAAAAAGACACTCATGGGACAATTGGGAAAATTCAAATAAGGTATGTAGATTAGCTGAAGGTATTGTATCAATGTTAACTTACTAGTTGGATAACTGTACTCTAATTATATAAAATATTAACACTTGCGGGGAGGTATATGAGAACTACACGTATTATTTTTGCAACTCTTTTGTAAGTCTAAAATATTTCAAAATAAAAGGTTAAAAAAAATGTTCAAAATAAAAGAAAAAAGAGAGAGAGGGGAGAGTGCCGTTGCTGCTCTCCCTGATACTGCCAACTCCATTGCTGTGCATATCCGAGCACCTTAATTGATCCTGCAGAGCTCCATGCACAGCTAGACCTGCTATTATTGACTGAATGTCTATTCACCCCAAAATTCATGTTAAAATCCTAACCCCCAGTGTAATGGTATTGGGAAATGGAATCTTTGGGAGATAATTAGGCTACAAGGGCGCAGCCCTAATGATGAGATTAGTGCCCTTGTAAAAGAGGTCTCAGAGAACTCTCAAACTCCTCCACCAAGTGAGCACACAATGAGAAAATGGTCATGCATAAATCAGGAAGCAGCCTTTCACCACACACCAAATTTACAGCCACCCTGATCTTGGACTTCCAGCCCCCAGAACTATGGGAAATAAATATTTGTTGTTTAAGCTGCCCAGTCTATGGTATTTTTGTTATAGCAGCTGAAGAGGACTAAGACATCTGCTAGGGCAAACAACCTTTCACTCTATGCCTCAGTTTTTAATAGAAAGAGCAAATAACCAAGGAAATGTTACTTTAAAATTAACACACAAGTTATTTATTTTTAATTTATATTGTAAAAAGAAACATTTAATTTTTTAAGTTAGAAAGTTACTTTTTATTTTCTTTTAATCTTATAATTATGAGGGATAAGTGCTTTTCATCACATTATTCTTTTATGTGTCTCTACTCATTTCCTTAATGCCCAGTTCTAATTTTCCTACACATACAGGTCAAAGTACTTAAACTTGTGATGTGCAAAGTGGATTTCTGTGTATAAAACCAGGTTTATTTTAATTGATTTCCATTATACATGATATACACTTGTCCTTATAGAATAAAATTTAGCCTTCAAATGATATGTATATTTGGAGAAAATTTTGATCAACTCATGACCATGGATGAACACACTATCTTGCTTCAGTTTCCAATATCTTTCCAATGGAGAAATACAGAGTCAGAATTAGTAAATTAGGTAGCAACCTATATCTCAAGCATTTCTACACATGGGTTGTCTTGGTACAATTTGAATGTATGTCATATTTCTTTCTGCAATCTTTTCCCAAATACCACCTTCAGAACCATTGTCAAAATATTGTTATATGAGATTTCAAAGCAAATGCAATGACTTCTTTTAATGACCAAGAATACAATGACCAAGAAGGTACAAATGGCCAACAAATATATGAAAAGATGCTCAACATCACTAGCTATTAGGAAAATGCAAATCAAAACCACAATGAGATACCATCTCACACCTCTTAGAATAGCTATATTCAATAGGACAAATAATAACAAATGTTGGAGAGGATGTGGAGAAAAAGGAACCCTTATACACTGCTGGTGGGACTGCAAATTGGTACAGCCAATCTGGAAAACAGTATGGAGGTTCCTCAAAAAACTAAGAATTGATCTACCATATGATCCAGCAATCCTTCTACTGGGTATTTACCCCAAAGACTTGAAAACCCATATCCGAAAAGATATTTTCACATCAATGTTCATAGCAACACTATTCACAGTGGCCAGGACACGGAAAGAACTGAAGTGTCCTACGATAGATGATTAGCTAAAGAAGTTATGGTACATATATACAATGGAATATTACTTAGCCATAAGAAGAGATGAAATACTGCCATTTGGGACAACATGGATGGACCTCGAGATAATCATGCTAAGCGAAATAGGCCAGATAGAAAAAGTTGAAAATAACATGATATCATTTATATGTAGGATATAAACCTAAAAGCAACAAATGAACAGAATAAACAAACAAAGACTCAGGGACATGGACTATAGGCTAGTGGTTACCAGAGGACTATAGACTAGTGGTTACTAGTGGGGTCAGGGAGGAGGGGTGTAGATGGGATAAAGCGGGTCAAATATAGGGTTTAGGGGGAGGGTGAAGTGGGTAAAGGGGAGCAAATATATAGTAGCTGAAGGAAGCTAGATTTGGGGTGGTAAACACACAATAGAATATATAGATGTCAAATGATAATGTACATCTGAAAATTATTTAATTTTATTAACCAATGTTATCACCATAAACTTAACTTAAAAAAAAAAAAAAAGAATACAATGAAGGAAAGGCTTCCACTTAATATGTCTAACAAATTTTAGTGGAATTTTTTTCAATAATACATTGAATTTGTTTTAGGACTTTGATAAGATCGTTGTTTCTCAATGATTGAAAATAAGACTATTAAATAGCATCCAAAATGAGGGTAGAGGCTAGTGACACTCGTGGTCTGCTAGAAATTTTGATGAGAAACAAAGATTTAATTCCCAAAGCAATAAAACATCTGTATAATGCAAATAATGTTTGCATGTTAGGACCTTTAAGGTAACAAGTACAAAAGCCACCTTCAAATTAACTCAAGTGATACAGTGTTATTATGAAGGACACATTATGAAATAAGAGAGATTAGAAACAGCTGCATAGCCAGGCTTCCAAGAGACTAAAATAACTTTCAGATCCTTCCACAATAACAAAGCTAGCTTTCTCGTTGAGAAAAGTAATGTCATTCAGTATACAACATGGTTGTAAAGACCTTGCTGTCATTTTATGCCCTCAGCAGCAGGAAGGCTTCCTTAATGCACTGGTCAGCAACGGTTATTCAGCTATGCTCTGTCAGTACTTCCTATGCTCTGGCTGCTCCTGATGAAATATCCACTGCTCTACAATCTGCCACACAATTTTTGTTTGTTCACAGCATCTGCTACCTCATAATTTCTACTGGATTATCACTTCCCCTTGCAAACTTTTCTCTGTATCAAACTCCATTTCTACATGACTCATGTGTTTATATTCCTCTCTGTATATTTTATATTTAAAACCCCTTGAAAGATAGGATTTTACCAGATTTGCTACTTAATTTTGGGCTCCAGCTCTCATCGTAGGCCCCCTCATTAAGGCCAATGTCTAGTCTATAACTGGTTGGATTTTAACCGACATTCATTTCAAGCCTAGCTCAAGAATGTTAGTATTTGGGGGTCAAATGAAACAAAGCACAGTTTCTATAAATTCTATGTGTAGAAATCCCTAAGAAGGAGACAGTGGGCATGGCAAATTCTGTGGATTCTCAAAACAGGCCAATAAGCAAATTGCATGGCTTATCCATTAGACTGTTTGTACCTCTTTAAATCTAAAGAGAGAAAAATAACTTTAAGTTTCATGAATAAAGTTGGTTCAATTATTGGGATCATCAGTGGGATATTAGACTGCCATATAGAATCTGAATCACCATCAATCATCACTAAACAAAGCAGAGTTAACTGGCTTATGGAACTGTCTGTAGAGCTTTTCCTGCTGCTTCCATTAGCACATTCTAACCAGCTCAGCTAACAAGCACACTGGCTATAACACATAAACACACCCTAACACCCAAACATGGACATCACTAGCAAAGTACATCTGTGATGAATGAGATTCAATCAGCCTTCTGGCCTTCCAGGCTCAAGATAACATTTCTGCTATTGATAGTATCAATTTATAATTTAATTTTAGGTCCTAGCGGCTTAAGAGATAAGACTATTTGCAGACCTAAAATCTAACCCAGTAGAAGGTATTGGACAGAGTTTCATAAATTCTGATGACCACAAGAAAGCCTGATTTCCTTAAAACTCTGCTAGTACACATTTTACGAACCTGAAATTCTGAAACGAAGAATAATAAAAATGGTGACACCAAATTTAATATTTGCTTACGCATTTACCCAGATGCATGAACTCACTAATCAGCCTAAATATACTCAAAAAAAGAGAAAGAAAAAAATCCACTTGTCATCATTACAAAAGTGCAGGCAAAGCATAGCTTCTCCTGAGGGTAATCAGTGAAAATTGATCCCATATCTTTATTAGTTTATTATTTGCTTTTACTTAAGGGAATAACACACCCTGGTCATGAAAGTTACAAAGAGTACAGAATGACAAATAGAGGTCATTATTAATTGTGCCATATCTGACGTCTTTTTGGACAGTCTGTGTTCTGTATATTTATTTAAGGAGGATCTGCCACTGTAAGCGCTGCCACCTTCAGCTCTCCTTGACTGCAGACACTCCTTGCTGCTCCTGGATTGATGCAGGCACAGACTTAAGTTATCAGGCAGCTCCTGACCCATCCAAGGAGGATAATTTTATTGCATGTCTGTTTAGCCTCTATCTTGTGCTCTCTGGAAGGCATCAATTCTCTCAGAGAAAGAACACATATAACATTTAGAAATGCTCCCTCAGGCTAAGAGGTTAGGAATCATGCCAAAATTTCTCTGAATAAAGTCACTCTCTGCATAATCTCTCCCTGCTTGCGCCATCTCTCACAACCGTGTGCCGCCCTTTGATTAGAGGAGAATTAAAGGTAAT
>NW_011888936.1:1082521-1084598 GCF_000151845.1 Pteropus vampyrus
GGAAATCATCATGTCTGTATACAAAAATTTATGTACCAAAAATATTTAAGTAGATATTGCTTATAATAGTGAAAATTTAGAATCTTTTTGAAAGCCCAACAATAGTTTTATGTTTTAAATAGTAAATCTATATTCTAAAACACTATGTCTTATAAAATTATGGAGCAAAAAGCACAATATACTCTTCAGTTATGATTATAAAACAGTATTACTGAAGAGTTAAACTTTTTAAATAAATAAATATATGTCTGTCTGTACATATGCTCCCAGATTCCAATGTCGTTTTTCTCTGGAGAGTTGGTGTATGTATGCTGGGAAACAGCTTTCCATGCTCTCACAATTCTGCTTATTTTGCAAGTAGAGGTACTAACTGTTCCTTCTTCCAGACTGTCTTTCTAAGAATGATTGTATTATGAACAGCCTTAGGAGATATAGATAGCGTCTTCCTCTAGAGCAAAAAGTACATTGGTTTACTGTCCAGTTTAATAAAGATAATGTCTGTCTCCAAGACAAAGTTCAGGAGGCTCCTCTCCATAAGAAAAGATTTGGGATCCCTAAGCTCAGGGTTTCTCTCCTGTAACATAACCCACTGTGTACACAGGTGCCATCGGGCCCTCTTTGTGTCATCTTCTGGGAATTAGGGCTCAGGAGTTGGTTCAAACATACTAATCTTCTACTGCTGTGATAAACTATCCTTCATCTCTGACCTAGGAGTTCCACATCTTCTACCATCAACTATAAAACTGTGGCAGGCTAAATTTTACAGCTTGTTGTTTCTCATAATGTATATTTTTTTATTTGTAACTTTTAATACATTTCTATCTTACCACAATAAATATAGATAACTTTTATAACCAGATTTTAACATCACTTTTTTTTTTTTAAATAACCAGAAAGCCAGGTGAAATGTCACAATAATATGTCATCAATACAATTAGAGGATGCTGGTCTACCAAGGCAGAAGGCATAGGAGTAAAGCAGTCAGTCAATAGTACCTGTCTGTTGGTAAACTTGAATCTTCCTGTGACTCTTCATATGTCAAGAACTATGTAGGGCTCTGCTTTCAGCTTAGAGCCTGTTAAAATCTCAGGCAACCCCCTATTTTTCATGTGGTTCATGGGGGTAAGAAATGGTCCTAACAAAATAACTAGGTCTCTTAGAAAAATGTCAGCTGCAATATCTGACAGTGAACAGGTGTTTAGGGCATAGGATTCAGAGTCAAGAGCCTGCTGCCTTAAATGTAACTGTCAAGTAATCACAGTCCGCTAGCAATTGGCATTGGAAACAACCTTTCTTTCAAGAACAGATGAGACTTTATAGTTGCTGGAGGTTATAAATGTTTGTGAATATGGCTATGAGTACATATGTTCTCTCATCAACATTCAGTGGAACATAGAAGTAAAGTGTTTATGAAAATGTTCTTCTCTGATGGTAGTTTCATGTCTATAATTTGAAGTGAGATGCAAAGAATGGAATGTAATTATCTAAAGGGTTTTTGTTTTTTTGTTTTTTATTTTTTATTTTTGGCATGTATTTCTACTGTACCTTGGAACTCAGAGATGGTGATATAAGACAAACAAAACAGGAAAGGAATAGAAGTTCTTCCCTTGCCTCTGAGCCATTGTGTTATATTCTAAGGAGCAAAAGAGTCCATGTCTGATTGATTTCAGAGAATGCAGACTTAGAATAATTAAATTGAGGTTTCTTTTATTCCTAAAAGAATTTTAAAGTAACTATTGCGATGTAAATCCAATCAATATGGAGCCATCTTAGGTAGAAGTTGACTCCCAATAATTAAAGAAATGAATCCGTTATAAATGAGTACAAATAAATCTAATCCAGTTCCCTAGCACACGGTCACCTCTCACTTACTCTTTTAGGTTTAGCATAGATTGCTAAACTGGGCTTTGACTTCCAAGATCTTTTTCATGGCACTCAGGAGTCCTGCAAGCCTCTTTATGATGCAATGGCAAAGGCTATTTATTCTTTCTACCAACTTTCATTCTCATTGTCCACCTTAGTAAAAGAACTCCAGTCTTAATCAGGGTATTAATGTGACCAGTTAAAAGACTGTATT
>NW_011888936.1:1084648-1086578 GCF_000151845.1 Pteropus vampyrus
CACTTGAGTGGTATGAAATAAAAAGAACAAAAATTTTGCTAAACCTGAATCTTTTTTAAAATGCAGATTTATTTTTGCCAGATTGCCAAACACTTTATGAAATATCATTATACTGGCATCTATGAAAACTGGCACCTAATCCTGGTTTTTCCTCTTCCTCATTGTGAGTTCTTGGGCAATTTATTCTCTCTCTTTTTCTATTGCATTAAATGAGAAGATTGGTTAATTAGGTCTCTAAAATCCTTCCCTGCTTTCCTATCTCATGGGAATCAGGGTAGACCCCTCAACTTCCTTCTCTAACTATATATCCATCTGGAATAAGTTCCAAAAAGGATTATTCCAGGCCTTGCCATACTATCTCTTTGGGTTAAGGAGTTTGGAAGGCTATTCCCATTTAGGCATCAGCTCGACTCCAGGAAGCACACTTCCTTCATTCTTTTACACCTTGTTTTCTAAGGCAAACCTCTGCTGACGAAGCCTATGGTTGGTTCTCTAGCTTGGACTATGACTGGGTAGCTAAATTAAATTCTGAGGTAGTGTCAGTGTATCTAAACCACGTTCTTCAGAGATCTTTATAAGTAATGAAGTGAGTAACTTGATACTCATTTGTCTGATTCCTGTGGTTATTTTTCCATTGGTTCTAAACTTGAAGGAGTTGGAAAGAACTATTACATATTAAGCTCCCTGTAAAATCTCAGTTAGAGGAGCACAGGCTTGATGGCAACAACTAGAATGGAAGGAAGGAAGGAAGGAAGGAAGGAAGGAAGGAAGGAAGGAAGGAAGGAAGGAAGGAAGGAAGGACTATACATTGTTAGTAGGACTATAAATTAATACAAACTTTTCTTAGAATAATTTAATAAGATTTAGCAAAAGCTTCAAAAATAATCATTAACTTTCACCCAGAACACCACTTTTAGAATTTTCGGAAATCATCATGTCTGTATACAAAAATTTATGTACCAAAAATATTTAAGTAGATATTGCTTATAATAGTGAAAATTTAGAATCTTTTTGAAAGCCCAACAATAGTTTTATTTTTTAAATAGTAAATCTATATTCTAAAACACTATGTCTTATAAAATTATGGAGCAAAAAGCACAATATACTCTTCAGTTATGATTATAAAACAGTATTACTGAAGAGTTAAACTTTTTAAATAAATAAATATGTCTGTCTGTACATATGCTCCCAGATTCCAATGTCGTTTTTCTCTGGAGAGTTGGTGTATGTATGCTGGGAGACAGCTTTCCATGCTCTCACAATTCTGCTTATTTTGCAAGTAGAGGTACTAACTGTTCCTTCTTCCAGACTGTCTTTCTAAGAATGATTGTATTATGAACAGCCTTAGGAGATATAGATAGCGTCTTCCTCTAGAGCAAAAAGTACATTGGTTTACTGTCCAGTTTAATAAAGATAATGTCTGTCTCCAAGACAAAGTTCAGGAGGCTCCTCTCCATAAGAAAAGATTTGGGATCCCTAAGCTCAGGGTTTCTCTCCTGTAACATAACCCACTGTGTACACAGGTGCCATCGGGCCCTCTTTGTGTCATCTTCTGGGAATTAGGGCTCAGGAGTTGGTTCAAACATACTAATCTTCTACTGCTGTGATAAACTATCCTTCATCTCTGACCTAGGAGTTCCACATCTTCTACCAGCATCTATAAAACTGTGGCAGGCTAAATTTTACAGCTTGTTGTTTCTCATAATGTATATTTTTTTATTTGTAACTTTTAATACATTTCTATCTTACCACAATAAATATAGATAACTTTTATAACCAGATTTTAACATCACTTTTTTTTTTTTAAATAACCAGAAAGCCAGGTGAAATGTCACAATAATATGTCATCAATACAATTAGAGGATGCTGGTCTACCAAGGCAGAAGGCATAGGAGTAAAGCAGTCAGTCAATAGTACCTGTCTGTTGGTA
>NW_011888936.1:1089148-1127050 GCF_000151845.1 Pteropus vampyrus
ATAAAATCTATTAGAATGATAATCTTGGTTTTATATCTAGCAAAGTGAAGGGCTTTACCATTCTGTAGAAAGAGAAAAATAAAGAATATGGACTTGTGTGTGTTTTTATGTCTGGGAAGTGGGAAGGTGAAAATCAGAGACAGACTGTCAAGAGCATGGAAGACATTTTTCTTACTTCCACTGAGCTTCTTCCCCATCCATCACCAAAGATGCTACAAAGTAAATAATAAAGTTGTTCAAGTATGTAAGAAGTAGACCTCCTTAACAGGCAAATAAATTTTATTTTTTATGTTTGCAGTAAGATATTTTATATATTACTTCTAGAAATAGTGAACTAGTGAACAAATCTCAAAATAATATTATTTGCGGCTTTATGTTAAATTCAATCTCACGTATCTTCTGCTATATTGCTTCGGTTTATGACAGACTCAAGAATTAAATCTGTAGCGTATATCCTTAACTATATGTTAATATTATTTAATTTACTTCAAAATTTTTATTTTCATTTAGGGAAAGTGTTACAAGTTCACTGTAATTACATCACTTGAATCCTTAAAAAAATCAGTAACATATTTATTGTATTTTGAAAACCTGCTTGTCCGCAGGAAATAAAATATTCTCCAGTATTTCTCAGGGTTTATACTGTCTTCATTCCCGACTTTGTTAATATATTTTGTACATGATGGGAATATATGATAGTTTTTGAGTGCTCTTATTTACCTTTCCTTAGCTTCACTCATCCCTCCTTTTTCTGCCTTTATGATGTTGCATTTCTAATTCTGTGTTAATTTTAATTCTCAATTACTTTTTGGTTATTTCTTATTCATCAACATTAAGTTTGCATGTCCGCAGAATTTGTTATTGAAATTAACCCACAAAAAGGAATATCTGTTCATCATGAAATTATGCCCTTTTTATTAGTTCATAATTGAGTATTACACAATGAATCCTCTCTGGTCCTCATTCTTACAATTTAGATAATAACACTAATTGTTTACTTTTTTTTATTTCTTAACCAGCTGGAAAGATATTTTACATATTACTTCTAGAAATAGTGAACTAGTTTAGTTTATCAGCGAAAATCACATTTTAATAAAATGGTTCTTTATAAAAATGCTTTCTACTACCTTTATCTAATCTGCCTATCTGCAGTACATTCAGTTTCTTTTTTTCCAAATCTCTACCTAGCAACAGTCTTTGCTTCATCATGTCACTATTGACCACTGATCATATTGCTGATATATCCAAAGAATCCAACTCAAGACTCTAAATTTCAATAGATAATATTTTAAGTAATGGAAATGTTTTATGAGCCCTCAAAAACTAGCATATTTAGAATACAGTTCCTTATTCATTATATCTCAAAAAAAAAAAAAACAGAATCACATTCACAAATAATAACTTATAGAAATTTCAAATTTTAAATCTCTCAATTATCCTCAGTCAGTACAAACTAAAAACTCTGAGTTGCTAGACCTCAAAAATGACTTTTAGACTTTTGGTTTTACTTGTATTCCCCAATAAATACTTTTAACGGAATTGCTACTTTTCAGCAGATCTTAAAGTACTAAGTTTTAATAAATTTTATTTTCCTTGCTTGTCTAACGTCCTAGTTCTGCTGACCTAATTCTTTTTATATTTACTATAATTGTCTCTGTTTCTCTCTCTAGACTGTGCTTATATCATTTGCATTGTTGCAACCACAGCGTAGGCACATAATAGTGTTTCAATAAATGTTTGAGGAAAGGAATGGATAAATAAATTATAAACTAATGAAAAGACTACCAAGTCTTCAAGTGAATATGTAGAAGGACGAACAAGAGAGGTTATGATCATGATCATGAAAAACTGTCTGTATATTTATATAGATGCTGAAAGCTTTATTTTAAAATAAAAATAAGTCACTGACATTTGACTCAATAACTTTTAAGACATGCTACCATTCCTTACGTCTTTTTTTGTATTAAAATGTTAATTTTTGTCCCTGCCAAAGATGTCATTTGAGATAGGAAATTAGTTCATTGGAACAGAAGTATGTCAATATTCTAAAATATAAAGGCTGTATTTTATGCAGAACTCAACAAGAAGGTACAATTTACATCCTTTTTAAAACCTCTATTATTTGGAGCATTTGTTAGAATAAGCAGACTCCCAGGTTTTTTGTTTGTTTGTTTGTTTGTTTGTTTTTAGGCCTCTTAGAGGTTCAGCCATATTTTAAATCTATATCATCATACTTAATCCTCACAACAACTAGGAGGCAGGAATTGTGGAGAAAGGTTAAGAGTGATGTCAAATGCAAGCACAACAATATCTCTATTAGAAAATAAGCTTCTTTAGGAATAAGTAGATCTGAGCTCTGGTTCCAATTCTGCCACTAACTACATTGAGGGATTAATTCAATTGACTTGGCTCCTTTAGGACTTAATTTTTTCATCTTTAAAATGAAGAGCTTAGAATGCAAGCTCTAGGTCTAAAATTCTGTGCATATTTCATCAAAGAAAATACATTCCAGCCTCTCATTTCAAAGCCAGAATCCTTATTACCAGAGATAGAAATAACATAGGAGCCTTAAGCATCATTGCAGAGGATGAGCTACCTCCTTTTTAGCCCTCAGAAAGGCATTCCTTCTTCCCCTACTCACCTTTGCCCAAGGAAATTGCATTGAGTTACCTGGTCACATTTTGCATTAGAAATAGATTTTTGCTGCCCTCCACCTCCCATTCACTCGTTTCTGTTGTTAATCGTATTTGACTTCCAGATAAGACATTGAAAAGGTAATGGTAAGGGACCAACTCTCAAAATGTAAAACTGAGAGAAAGCTGAAATGTACAATAGCACTGGAAACCAGGAAGAATGCCACCTGTATACCAGAAACTTTGATGCGTTTGGGACGACTTGAAGGAGGCATTGTTGGCCAAATAACATGCCTGAAAAGTTAGTAGAAGACACATTGCATATACCTCTATATCTTCTAAACCAGGGAGTGAGGGCAGACCTCACGGCAGGTACAGACAATATAGATGCAGTAGAGGCTGCTCTCTGAGACGACAGCCAGACACACTGACAATGGGGAAGGGTCTCCCCTAGAGAAGAGTGCTGCCTAAAGCCAGACACACCTAGCATATTTTAAATCTGGAGCAGAGCACCTTTTAACACCTTCCTATTATTTTCAGTAATAATTATGAAATGAAGCAAATTATAATAATGACCAGGAAAAAAATCACATATATTGAAAATTCCCTTTTATAACTTTGTCATGTATATTCTCACAAAAATAAATTGATTAATTAAAAACAAATAAATATTATAATGCTAAGAAAGAAAATAAGTAATGGACTAATACGTATGCATGAAAATAAAATATAAACCTGCATATTGGTCTGTTAGAGTAATAAAAAAAAGTAACAGAGCTTAATTTCTACAAGTTAGTAAATGACATCTTCGAAACTGTTTTTTCTTCACATATTCACATTCACAGACAACACAATTTTATCAATCTATAGTTCATAGTTAACCAAATCTATTTTTTTATTTTTCCATTATATTTATTATGTTGAAACACTGTAGTTGTTTCTATTAGCCAAATCTATGTATATGAATTTTAATTTCAAAATGTTTTTTTTCATATGAAGCAATAGATATACATATAGGGACAATCTTAAACATACAGATAAGTTTTGCAGATATTTATAAAAATCTCATTTTATAATAAATTCCAGAACTTGCAAAATTGCCCATGTCTTTGTTTCTTCAGAATTGATTCTAGCAGTTCTTAAATCTCTCTGCAGTCAACAAATTTCCACTGAAATAGCTTTATCGGAAAATTCATCACTTTCTGTTTCTTCCAATTTACAATTACTGTGCTCCCTTGTTCATTTTGTATCTACTATTTAAATGCAGGAATTTCTAGTTCCTCAGCTTTTGGAAACCTGCTCCCCAAGCAAGCTTGAATGATTGTGGCCCTTTATGAATTTATGTCTTCAACAAGTAAATGTAGCTAAACCCCAAGTGTTAGGAGACCACTGTGTAATTTGAAGTTCTCTGAATTACCTTCGATAGAGAATATAATGTTTATTTAATGATAAGTAATTTAAAATGTACTACTTTGAAGCCATGTATATGTTATTAAAACTCAACCATTACATGGCAATTGTTTAGAACTTAAACCAACAAAAGATTTCTTAAGAGAGATTTTTATCATTAACATTGTTTAAACTTGCTGATATACAGACATTATAAAAAGCGAATCAACATTTATCTGTCATTTTGTTGTTTGTAAGTTCTCTGTAATCAACGTGCTCCCTTGTTGTCTGCACCCAGGCTGACAACTCCCATTATCTCAACGTGGGTGCCACTTCTAAAAGCTAAAAGGCAACCCAGAGTCAGGGCCTCCCCAGAAATAAGCAAACATCGGAGAATTTAATATAAGTTTGTCTTTCGTATCAAAGTGGCTGTAAGAAACAAAGAAATATTTTTTAAAATATTTATATCTATATTAAGATATAAAAATAAGTTACAAAATAGGAGAGCATAAAGATCACTGCATGGAATAGAATGCAGAACCCAAAACCCAACTAGATTAAGAATTTGACAAAAACGTCATTTCAAGTTGTTGGGAGGAGAACTATGTGCTGGAGCAACTTTATAAATATATGTAAAAGAAGTAAATGTTGTTCCTTTCTTATTCCATACACAGAAATTAATTCTAGACAGCCTAAAAAGTTAAATGTGTAAAAAAAAAAAAAAAGTACACAAGACAGGAAAAAAATATAGATGAATTATACGCTATTGGGTTGAGAGAGCAATTTCAAGGCATAAAATTAAAGATATAAACCATAAAGGGAAGAACTGACATAGTCAAGAGCATAAAAATTAAGTTTTCATACTTTAAAACAAACCATAAACAAAATTTAAAGGCAAATGATACCTTGGGAAAAAATACATTGTGTCACATGATTGAAAAAAGAGTTTTCAGAAATCAGTAAAAATAAATAAAAAATAAAATAATAAAAGTCCTGAATGAAAAAAATAAAGAACATGAAAAGGCAGTTCACAAAAACAGAAATGTAAATGTTCAAAAAAGTTAAGTATTATTATTAAAAAAATTAAAACAAATAAAACAATGTTATTTTATTCCTCATTTTGTAATTTATGTTACTCTCTATCTAGTGTTGACCAGGGATCAGTAAAATGAGTATCATTTGACAGCGCAATGTATGAATTACCCTTTTGGGTGGTTATATCTGCTGTACAAATAAAAAGCTTTAAAGATGTGACCTGTAACTCTACTTCTAGGAATGTTCAGAGATACACATAAGATTTATGTGTATCTCTGTAAAAATTATGTGTATCTCTTTATGTGTAAAAATTGTCATTGCCCCACAATGTTTAATATAAATACAGAAATCATCTAAATAACCAACCAGAGAAGTATGGTTAAATATATTATAATGTATCCAGTAACAAAATACTGTGCAGCCATTTAAAAAAATTATAGTACTAAAGTATTTTATTATATTTTTAAACATTCATAATATAATGTTAAGTGGAAAAGACAGGATAGAAAACTGTTTATACAAGATAATTTCAATTTTTAATAAACAAGATGATTCAATTTTTAAATGTTGGTTATTTTAGGTATTGGGATTAAGGCTTTTTTTTCTTTACCTGTATTTTCAACATGTTCTGCAATGGTTATATAATACTTTCACAACCCAAAATAAAACAATGAGGTTATTAGAAGGAAAAAATGGACTAAACTTGGGTTAACTTCAATGACCATGGCTGCCACCCCTCTCCCTCAGTGGCAAGGACTTCTTTGTTGACTTCCTGAATTGGTGGAGAAAGCAGCTTCCCCTATGTCTCCTTTCTCTCCAGGCCAACTACACCAAAGGCTTGGTTTCTGGTGATTGGTTAATCACATCACTATGTAGGGTGACAGGATTCAACATATCTCCTCCCCTAGGCGCTCCAGTTGAGATAAGAACTGGTTATGTGCTGAATTGTGACCCCTTCCAAAATTTATAATTTTAAAGTCCTAATCCCTAGTACCTCAGATTGTGATCTTATTTAAAAATGGGATGGTTGCAGATGTAATTAGTTGACCTAGGATGAGAGAGAGTGGGCCCTAGTCCACTATGACTGGTGTTCTTATAAAAAGGGAAAATTTGGACAGAGACATGCAGAGAGAGAAGATGATGTGGGGCATTCGTGAAGAACACCATTTGAAGATGAAGGCAGAAATGGGGTGATGCTTCCAGAAGCCAAGAAAAGGCAAAGATTACCCTCAAACCACCAGAAGCTAGGGGAAAGGAATGGACCAGATTCTTCCTCACAGCCCTCATAGAATGAACAGACCCTGCTGACACTTTGATGTCAGACTTCTAGAATTTTATTTATCGTCTCCAGAATTCTGAGGCAATAAACTTTTGTTTTTTGAGGCACCCAGTTTGAGGTACTTTGTTATGGCAGTTCTAGGAATTTAATACAGACCGAAACATTTTTAAGACTTCGATCATGTGTCTCTTTCCCTCTAAAGGTTGAAACCATGCTAGAGAACAATTACTGTTTTGTTTAGGGGGTAATCATTTTATGATCTTTTTGCCTTGGCAAACAGAAAACACAAATTCCACTCTACCATGGAAAGACCCAAGAGAAACAGGCTAAAACCCTCTGCAAAATAACCATAAGATGGCCTGCGCTGGGCATGGAGTTGTATACCTACAGGTATTTTTCACAGAGAAATGTACATTTCTCTCTGGTGGCTGAGAGTAGACTCCTGGTGGAAGAGGAATAGTTGGAGGAGAGTTACTTTGGAAGCAAGACGACTTCTATAACTGCAGGCACCCAGGCTGCAGACCATAGTCGGGGGGAAAGGGTGGTCCCTGCTGGGCGTGCATGGGCTGTGGACTAAGAAGGGATATAGTTTCCAGCTTTGTTTTCTCTGAATTACAAATCTCTGCTGTTATTCCCAGGCCTTCAGAAAATCTTCAGGATTATGGACTCACTTATTACCATGGGGAATCTGAGGCCAGGAAATGTAATCTGCGGGGTTGGAGATGGGGAAGGGAAAGAGTTATACAGCCTGTTGAGAGAACCCAGTCTTAAGACAAGTAGTGACATGCACAAAAGCCACCTATGGTCTAGAGACCTTTGGTTGGCTAACGTGGCAAATGGCCACCAGAATAGATTTGAGAAACGTGTCAGGTTTCCCTGGGGATACTCAGAAAACCTCTAGGGAATAAAACTGGTAAAAGACTGGACTTCCACAATTCTGGCAGGATGAGGTTACCCTACTGCTTTTTTAGGGACTTAACTGTTGGTTGACCTCAAAACTGAGCTAATCTGGGACATAACTCCTGAACACCATACCAAGCTTTTCAAAAAATTCTTGCTTTCAGTATTTTCTTTTAACCTTTCCATGGATTTGGTATCAGATCTGCAAAGTTACAGGAACAATAGTATTCCACTAATATTTCAGATTATAAATTTTATTCTAAAATATTGTTACATTTTAACAAAAGAAATAAGTTTAGGCAAATAACGATAATTAGTATTTTTTCTGTGCAGTGCTTATTTTTTGGTTAGATTTATAGGTTCACATCTCTATCTCCCCCACCATCCAACTCACAATCATCCTTCTCTGATTTAGACTCTTTCATTTTCCTTCAATATATTATTTGTCCACCAGATAGTTAACTAAAAATGCTAATTTAACTTTGTAACTGCTCATTTTAAATTCTTCAATACTCTCCCAAGGAAGAAGAATCGAATTTGTTAGCAACTTGGTGCTGCCTCTATCTCCAGCCTCATCTCCTGCTGTCCAGGAATTCCTGTCCCCATAATCTAATTCTTAATTTTCATTCAGGTTTTTAATTTAATATCACTTTCTTGGAGGAGCCTTTACTGATCTTGAATCTATGTCAGCTGCCTAAATTATTGTACTCTTTAATTTTCTTCAATTAACTCTATATTTTCTAATTATACATTAGTTTGATTATTTGTATAATATTGATCTTCCCCCACTTTAAGTACCCTGAAGGTATAGATTGATTTTCTATTGGGCTTTACTCTATCTTAAGACTCTAACATAATTTCTGGTGTCTTGTAGGTGTATTATAGATGCTTAATAAATACGTGATGATTGAGAAGGTAGATCCCATTGAACAGTAGTACTTAAATTGTGTCTTAAAGGAAACACTCAAATGTAATAAATTACTTTTTCAAGGCCAAGGTTGTTTTTTAAGCAGGGTTGAGAACTGTCCACATGCTTAAATGATGACCTTTAAGTCTAGAATTTTTCAGCTTCTCACAAACTAACCTAGCAAAGCTTCCCAACCCATGTACCATTTGAAGAAATAAGAATATCTGAGAACTGTTCAAAAAAAACTATTGATATGCACGGCTTGCATTTCTTAAGAGTTTATCTAATGGGGTGTCACTGGTGTTTGTATTTATATACAGACACCTGTCAGTAAGCTTTAATCTATGGCCAATCAGATAAGAAGTCTAGGAATACAGAGAAAAAGAAAAAAACACAAACCAAGTTTGATTAATAAAAGTGATGAATTTGTTAAGGTAGAAATAAATTACCAACTTCAGTTTTATGTATTTCAGTTCTAAAATGTATGCAAGTATACAGTCTTAGTTTTCAGTTTTGTCAATTTTATTAGTAATACTGAATGATTTTAAACTATCATTACATTTAATCTTCTTCTTAAAGCTCCTTGTTTCTTTGGCAGTAAAGACATAAATTGCCATTGCCTATGTCTGTTGAACTTTGAAGTATAAAATTCTTTTTGCTTAGCTAACCTAAATCAACCATGTAATGTAGCCCCTTTGGGTAATAATTATATTTGAAATATACACCTGAGTAAAAGGAAGAAAAGCATCTCAATTCTAGCTTCTTTTCATTTAGTTTTATAATAACTAATTTATGTATTTCTTGAGTCTCCTATTATTCAAGAGGAATAAACCTCTTCCCCTCTCAAGATATTTATGAATATATGCCAATGAGCTGTTTAGTTTCCCCACCCCACCCCTAATACATGATGTTGATTTTTAGTAAATTATCACAAAATACATGTTACATGTCATTACTTTGCACTAAATTATTCTAATAAACATATTACTAAATCAACTTAAAATAGCACAATTAATGTTAGTAAACAGTACTCCAAATGTCCTGCCAACTGTTTTATATAAAGTTTCACTTCATTCCCTATGTCAAAAAATTTATGTCCTCAAAATATTTTTGTCATTGTTAAATAAATTTTTCACATCATTATTGATAATCTAGAAAATTAATACTGATAAAGACATTTTATGCTTATTGGGAAAATAGTTTACCATTGAGCCAAAAAAGAAACTCTAGATCAGTTTCAACTTTTTTCATTTTTTAATGAGACTATCAAAGATATGAGTCTTTTGCAAACTTTTGCTTTTGTTCATTGTTGTTTTTGGCAAGCAATGAGGTGATTCATTGGGTGCCATGGGAAACTGTGTAACTTACTTTTGAGGCTCATCATGTAATAACACCCATCCTCCCCCACCTCAGCCTTTTTGCTTGTGCGCATGAGCGCTCTCTCTCTCTCTCTCTCTCTCTCTCTTTATTTCAGAATATCCCAATTATCCTGCTTTATTGAAGGAGATACCTTCATGTGTGTCCACTCAAAGAATGAGAGACACTGTTCTTTTTCAGAAATAGCCACTAATGAGAGTCATGGTCTATGCATACAGATATGACCAACATTCTCCTTATACAATCTGCACACTTTTTTTTTTTTGGCTTTCAAGACCACCCAATATTTCTAGAACATCTCAGTAGTCATATTTATTAAAATATTAGATATCCATTGCAAAAATTTATTAACATAACTATATATATATATATATATATATATATATGAAAATGGTTATAAACCTACTACCTAAAGGCAAACCACTTTTGAAAATTATCTTGATATATAAATGGTGAGTACAAATATTCAGATTCAGAAAAATCTCTGCTATATAGTCCTAAAATATTATTTATTATCTCAAGATAATCATTTTGTGTACTGGCAAGAACATCACCTTATTCCATTCAATGTAAACTCATTCCAATAAGAGTTTTTAGAGTCAGTATAGTATTTTCTGAGACAAATTAGTTTTTCAGTCAGTTACGTTTCTCCCCTCTCTTTTGTCTCTAGAATTGTATCCATGTTTTGGTTCAGCTCAAGCAGTATTGCACTAGGTTGAGGGTGGGGGGATATGAGTCCTCTCTTATCTCATCTGTTTATACTATATTTGTTTGTTTGCATTTACTCCTATTGGTCTTTAATGAGATACCCCTTTTCTAGTCTCTCTTCACATCCTCCTCTCTCCAACAACAAGGACTTTTGATCCTCCAGCTCTCTCTCTGTTATATCCACAGCCTATCTGAAGGATATAGAAAACAATTGTCTACTCTCCTAAAACTCTGTGTAGCTTCCTGAAAATCATCTGCCTAGGAAAATTCTGTGGCCATTGCTACTTGAACTTTTAAGGATCATGCAGGACACAGGGCTTCTCTATAAGGCTTCTCTGAAACAAAAGACATAAGTACCTTCTGTATCCTGCACCTCTCTGTCCCAAGCAATAGTTGGAGGTTCTGCTCTATCTACCTGCAGCTCAGTTCTAGGTTATCTTGGGGATATAACACCTTCTCAACACAAGTTTCTAAAATAAAGTTAAATCCTCTCCAGTTTTCTTCCTTCCCCTGGTTCAGTCAACTTTTATGTAATGTCCAAGGAAAGGCTCCTATTATATTTCCAAAATATTAGTCATAAAGCAACCACATGTCTTCTGGTGTTAGTCTCTTACGACATTCTGACTCTTACAGGTCAATGTCCTAGCTTTCAAGAATATGTCTCTGCTATGAGTCTCAAGAGTCTATTTTGGAACTCAGAAATCAAGGTATTGACATTTTGTCCTCTATATTCAATGTAGTCTCTCCCCTGAGACACTGCATGTTAATGAATAAATAGGGAAAAGATCACAGCAAAAAGGGAAATAGACTATCTATCCACCTGCCTACTTATCTATTTAACTGTCTTTTTAGAAAGCTTTTTTTTTCTTTTGAGAATTCAGACATGTCCATTGCTCTTATTTCTCAGAATTATACACTTTTTTCACTTTGCTTAAAGCTGTACCAGATTAACACATTTCTTTTATCTTCACCATTTTGAATGATTCCATTATACCTGCCATTGAGTTTATTGGATACCATGTTTATTCCCCAAATCATAGAGTTTCAGATGAAAGATGGGTATTGTTTCAAAGGTAATAAGTTTTATTTTCTGACAAATTAAAACATCTGAATAGGTTATTTTTTTTTCTTTTTTTTGGGGGGGATGGGGGGACTTGGGGCAGAGAATGACTGTAGCTCACACTGGTAAAACTACTCAAAAAGTTGAATGCAATATTGATGTAGACTTGGAGATCAAAACTTCTTAGACATTTATCAGGAGCTTGCAATAAAAATTCTTCAACATCACTTATAACTACTTTTATTTTTATTGCTAACCTCTTAAATCGTTTAGGTCTCCGTAATTATTGTGTAGACCAGGGGTCTGAAAACTTTTTCTGTAAAGGGCCAGATAATAAATATTTTAGTCTTTGCATACAATGTGCTTTCTGTCACAACTACTCAATTCTGTGGTAGAGCAAAAGTCACTATAGAAAATACATAAATGAATGAGCATGGCTGTGTTCCAATTAAACTTTTATTATTTTACAAAAATAAAGTTTTAGACTATCTGGTCCCCATCTAAAAATGTCTTCCCTTTTCAATTTATTTTGCACAATTTGGCCTATTAATCTTTGGAGAGCACAGCCTCCTCTGCTGTAATAAGTATATTCCTATTTCCCAGCCTGGTATTTAAGACCCCCTATAAAATGACCATTAGAAAAGCAAGAAAACTGAAACCAAGCAGAAGAAAGTATTGAGAAAACAAATTTAACCATAGACTTTAGTAAAGACAGTCCAAGAAGAATTGTCAAAAAGTATAGAAACTTCAAGCATAAAGCAGGTCAGCATCAGTGGATGCTCACATTTCCAATGCTGTTGGACACCAGAGGGGTTGATCCAGATGGTCATCTAACACTAGGTGGCCAGGAGGCACCATTTGCAGTTTTTTCTGTTTATTAAAGGCTATTGGCCAGGAGTCCAAGGGGACAGGGACAGGTTATAGCACTATCTACAAGCCAGGCATCCAGCAGGTTTATCATCAATTCACAGTTAAGCCAAAGCTTTGTTTCTATGTATCTGGATACCATCCAAATGGCTAGAGCTCATGGCAGAGTATGGGACTGGATACATAATAAGACAAGAGACTAGACTGACTAAAGTGTTGGGAGCAAAGAGAAACACAGTACAGTCTTGGAGCAGACATTGTAAAAGTCCATTCAGAAGAATTAAACTGGTTGCAGTACCATACGGGGCAGATTACCCCGTGCTTGGTAAGACCTCCCTGGGAACCCCCTCAGTTAGGTAAGTCACTTCAGAAGATCTGCCCTCTGCAATAAACATTTAGGCTCCCCTTCTTGAAGGTGGTCAGAAAACAGGTGAGGAAAGACTAAAAGACCCTAACTAAAATGCACCCAAGACCAGGGAAGACATGTAATACTAACTTGGAAATTTTTATTTAAAAAAATCTAATTGCCATGCTGAGCAGACCACTTGCATCAGCAAGTGTTCAGCTGCAGTCGGCTTTAAGAAAAATCAAATAATATTCAAAGGCCACTTTATTAAGTCATCTTGAAAAATTACTGTCATAGACACCAATATATTTATCATCTATATGAGCAATTAATGTTTGCCCATAGAAAGACCTAAATGGAAAATCAAATCATAATTAGATGATAACTAGGTAAGCATGGAATCAGTACAGGGATGATTTGATATATAAATTGTTTAATGGCATTAGGCTAAGATAACATATAATACATCCACTTCACCATAAAAATATTCTTGTGAATGGATGCAGAATATGTGTTTATTACCTACAATTCCTTGCATCTGCACCTTCTTTAATAAGAGGGATACCTTTCATGGGAAGAAAGCATTTGAGTTTCAAAGAGAGTATTTAGGGGCATAAATTCCTTTGACCATTCTTGGATTAGCATTTTTCAAAATGTATTGCCTGCAACTCTTCTTTCATTATATTTCTATGGCTGGCCAATCCTTATTTTGATAGTCATAGTCTTTAAATAAATTTATATGGATGACCAAGTTGTAATCAAATTCTGTTTGCATGAGAACCATTCTTTACTTTCCCCATAAATTTGCTTATCTCTGCCCCGGTTTATTACCTAACATTTTAACTCTCACGGGGGTATTCTCTTTTATTTAATTTCCAAAATTGTAAAAGTCCTCACATGCTGTCAACAGGGAATACCATGAAATGGAAACTACAGAGACACACAAAATCATATAGTAGACACACTGGACTCTTTATCTGGATGGCAGATGTGGACAGTTGGGGGCCCAGCTGTTGAAGGTTGTTGGTGGATTTGTTAAAGTAATTTAGTTTAAGACTCATTATGCCAAAGTCTACTTCCTGCCTCAATTAGTATTGGCTTAGAACAGATGTGGGACTAAACCTGTAGGGGTTATTGGTGAGGGTAGGGAAGTTGTATGCCAGAAGATTAAGCTTCTGGGAAGCAGAGAGAGCATGGCACAGAAGGCCCACCATGAAGTATAACAGAAGCTCCCAGTGGGAAGAATAAGATGAGTAAATACTGGCCTGAGGAAGAATAAGGGGAAACTAAATAATACTCTAGGGAGCTAAGAATCAGAAATCTGTACTGAACAGAGTTTGGAATATTAGCTACACAGGGTAGAAAACAGAAAGAGAATAGGAAAATGTAGCAATAAGTACCTATGAACAAACTACTTAGTATTCTGAGATCTTTAGTTATAGAATACTTAGCTGTGAGAAAGTCTGATGCTCACCAGCTCATTTAAAAAATGGAGACAATAAATAACTGACGGGCTTATTGTAAGACTTAAATAAGACAAAGAATAGAAAATGTTTATTAGAATATCTGACATATGATGTACACTGATAAAAGCTACTTCCCTCTTGTCTTGTGAAGGAGATTCTTAACCTGGAATCTATGTCCCCAAGGAGAATCATGGCTGGGTATCAGAAAGTGCATGAACCCCTTCAAATTGTTTACAAAAATGTATGTGTGCACAGATGCACGTGCGTGTACACATGCGTGTGCACTCATGCACACACACACTTTTCTAAGAAGAGGGTTTACATCTTTAATCCAGTTTTTAAGAATGCCCATGACTGGAATAAAGGTTGAGAAGTGTTGTGCAGGTCCATAGTGGTAAGAGATGATTTCTTTATCTCATTTACCAGTACAGAAAAATGTGATCCTAAAATATGAATGGACAATTTCCATTGATTCTGACTAGGTAAGGCTATATCATAAGAAATGATCCTTTAATTCTGACAGCTGGACATGACAACTGTGCTTGGGAGTGAAGAGTAAATCACAGAGCAAAGGATTCTTTAATTGACTCAGTTTCCACTTTGACCTGGTCATGCACTGGAATTTGTCTCTCCTTTCTGTTTTTCCTTCCACATTAACTAAAGTGTCTACATGATTTGGGCCTGTCCTTCTATTCCAGGTTGACAAATGTTACCATATTTATTCTGACTCTTCCTAGGGGGGAGGGTAGATGATGGTATAGAGGTTGTATGTGATGATGATGGTCACTGTAACAGAAATAGATTTCAGACATTCTCCTCCTCCTATTCATATGATCCCTGTTGCCAATATTTATCAGCTAGAACATATTTAGCACCAGAGTGTTTATAAAGGATTATGCTAATAAAACGGATGCTTTCGTTTATGATGAAAACAATGACAGAGAATGTTTTGTATGGTGGCAGTTACAACATCTGGATCTACTTGATGAGGTAGAAGTAACATTTAGAAATTTTGAAAAAGAAATTTGCAGCTATATAAAATAAAGAGCAGATCTGGAAAGAACCCATCTACCATTTTCTGAAATGACAAAATCATCAATTATTCTGTATACACTGTGAAGATAGTAAGTTAAGATATAAAATATGTTTTTTGTAAATTAAAAAAGTCAAGTTAATATGTTTTTTCTTTGTCAGAGTTAATCTTTTTAGATAAATAGAAAAACACAGAATTAATAAGTATGCAAAGGATCATAACTCTAATTCCTTTAACACATTCATGAGCCAATTAAGAAAATATAGCCGGCATTCCATTACTGGTGGTGGAAGGTTTGGTTCAAAGAATAATTGGTCTTCTGGTGCATGAGATTATATGCTGAATTCTTTCTCATATATAACCTGCAGACAATTAATGTCTATTTTATGTCCTTTTTAAAAAATAATTTTGGTGAGTCTCTATAAAGCAACAACAAATATTTCTAAGAACAAAATAATAGTTTTTGTAGGTGATTCTCAATACACAAATAAGTATTTATTTAGCATTGTATTTACAGACCCATCGATTTCTTTCTAAAGGGCTGCCCTATTGTGGATTCAGACTTTTACATTTACATTGCTTTACTTGTCAATCAGTTTTACTCACTCAGCTTTAATGAAGTAAGCTCAGAAACATGGACCAGAGAAAGGAAAATGGTAAAATGTTAAGTGCATCTGTTTTAATGATTCAGAATCATGCACATTTTAGCTGAAATGTTTTACAGGTAACCTATAACACTACTAGTTCAAATTTTCACCTTCAAAATGTTTTTATCAGAATTGATGTAAAGATGATCAGTTTACTGCTCAGTTAACAAAAGAAGACCTGGTTAAATTTGCAAATGATAGGAGTAGAAGGTAGATACAATGAAAATTAATAACAAAAGATGGATGTTAGAGAGAGGTAGAATTTTACATAATATAAAAAACCAGTTTATACATTCCACATGGGCAGGGATTGTTTGTTTGGTTCATTATGTATCTCTATTTCTTAAGACTAAGTGTGTCATATAGCAGGCATTCAATTAAAAATCTCTTAAATGGGTGAATTTGTGAATGATACAGTCCCCTCAAGATGGATTAGACAAACATGTTACTAGAATACTCCAACACAGACAGAATAACATGGTAGGAATATTGAACAGCGGGCTCAAGTTTCACTTAAGTGAATTTATTTATTGTTCTACTCGATAATGTACTTCTATATCTTAACATAAGAGAAACATGATGAATAATAGTATCCCTTCTGCCTAATCAAAAACAAACAAACAAACCAAGAGTGATATGTTTGTATAATAGCAAGTAAATTCTCAAGATCTTTTCTGAGCTTTTCTATAAAAGAACCAAAATAAACTGAAAATTAGATAGTTGTTAAACATTTTTATATATCAAATTTAATTACTAAAATTACTTTGATCAAGAATTTAAATTAACAAGAACCAAACTGAGAGTAATTTTTTTCAATTTTCAGGTAAACTGGAGTATTTAGCACAATCTAATTAAGACATATCTAAGCAAGTTGTTTTGGGTCACTTGTCACTACTACTCAGAAACTCTTGAATATATTTGTTGAATTTTTCTACCTCAGTCTTATATTGGGTTCCTTTCCTTTGCTTAAGAAGAAAAATGTTTGTATTTTTTTGTTTGCAAAGCAAAATTTTTAACATCTTTCTAATGAAATTGCTCTCTTTATAGAGAGTCAAGTGATTAGTAATAAGTCATCACTTGCAATGATGGCTTAAAGCAAAATCATCAATATTCAGCTTGATATCACAAAACATCTGCTCTTTGATTGTAATATGCTACTTTGTATAATTTGTTTCAAAAACACTTAGTTTTATTTACATGTACCAGATTACATCCTATAAAACTGATGTGACTGGTTAGTGTTAAGACTTGCAAATAACAACAAAATATATGCAGACACATACTAATAAATTGACCTTTATATTTTTTCTTCATAGCACAATAGTTCATAGTCCCTCAAAAGAGTGGTGAGGACCCAGAGGCCTGAGGTCCATTTTAAATCTGACTAATTTAACACATACATAAAAAGAGTTAATTACATTAGAGTTCACAGCTACAGCTATAAAAAGCATGATATATGTGTGAGGGTCATTGGCAGGGAGGGAGATGTATCTCTTATGAATAATGAGTTACTTGATTAAAGAAAGAGATATCATTTTGTGGACTGACTTGAGTACTCTTCATGTAATAAGGATTTTCTCGTTTTCCAGTTTTGTCTCTTCATGATAGAGCTTATAGATCTCTTAATACAAACAGATTACAAGGTTTGACTTCTACGGTGTTCTTTTCAAAGCTCTCAGTTACTTGAAAATCACTGGAATTTCTAAAACTCCTCCACATACTTTGTTTATTTTGAAGGAATTGTATATACATGCTTTGCTCATTAATCACAGATTTGGAAATGTAAGACAATATTAGCAACTAAAAAGATGTTTCAAGAACTTAATGACTGAAAGTACTGAATAGTATATCTGGATACATAGATCAAATAATGAAAGAGAAAAGTAAAGTCACCAGTTTTTCATCCATCATGAATTTGGCTGTTCTATTTAGAAAACATTTCTTGAAAATCTTGTTTGTTATTTAGCCTGTTTGATGATGTTTCTAATTTGCAAGCTTAAGAAAGCAAAACAGCAATGTTTGAAAGCCTCTCCTTGAGGGTTAGGCTAAAAGCAGGAAGTGATGGCCAGGATCAGACTCAGAGATTCACTCCACCAGCACCACCACCTCCTGCGTGAGCTGTCAAATGCTGAGTTAAAAGCTCATAAAATGAGATGCAAAGCAAAGAGAATTTTACACATTTGGACTCAGTTGTAAATATTTTTTGCAAAGTTCTCCAAGTTTGGTTTTTAAATAATTTTTAAAAATTCTTTTAAAAACCTGAAAAACAGACTTGCATGCAAGATATATACAAAAAAGGTTTAAATAATGGAGGTCTACCTTTCTAATAAGGCCTGAAAAGCAGGGGTTATGGTCGAGCTCAACTTTCAAGCAGAATTTCCCCAAAACGATTTGACTCATATTAGGATACAAGTTACTTGTAGCTTAAGTAGAAAATGACTTTCTTAAGAATTATTGAAATGCTTAAAATGCATGAAAATGAAATGATTCATTTTTAACATCATAAACATAAGAGAGAATAATAACGACTAGGTACTCTCTACTTTAGTAAAATTATTTGTTGGCTTCAAAACATTACATAGAAGGAAGAATAGCCCATTCGTTATATCACTTAGCACTGTTTGCCCAAGTAAAATTATTTACATACTATGTTTTATACTTATTAAAAAATCTAATAACCGCAAAATATTAAAAGAATTAAATGTAGAATAAACTGTTAGTGATCATCATAGTTTACATTATCTCCTTTGAAAATGAATGCCTTAGAAACTTTTCTAACAATTTTAGGTAATGTTTAACCTTTATGTGCAACTGTCCTCTGTCAGTTTCATGATGAGTTAGCAGGTACCCTGGCTGAATGTCTTATTTCAAGAGCTCTAGATGAACAATTCCTGTTTAATCATGAGATAGACCCTGGGGAAAAAGTAGAACTTCTGTTTACTATTCTCTGTGAGATCCAATGAGGCTTCCAATATTTGTTTATTTCAAAATTATTTCCAAAAATATAATTCTAGAGATATCATCCAGCAAGATATATTTCAACTAGTAGTTCTTAAATGCTGAAAATACACCCATATTATTAGGAACTATGAGTTATTATAGTTTCATTCCTTTGATATAAATTTTATTAAAAACAAAATAAAATGTGGTTATATTCCCATTCTTGATTTTCTACTTTTTAAAATGCACTGGTAATCAGTCCAAAATTTATTAAATATATATATTTGCCATTCAATAATTTTTTATTAAGATCCATGTTTTCAGTGGATTAAATCATTTACCAAAATATTCCTACAAGTATTCTAGACATGGAAGGATGGAGAATATTCATTGAGTACATGCAATACTCATACTAATTTCTGTGTAGGTACACAGATATGAAATGTAACACCTCAAAATTCAAGATTTGGTATCAGAGTTATTATGAGAGAAAATGAATGACATCGGACATAACACCAAGATGTTTAATAGTAGAATGTTTAAAAATGGAATGTATTGAGAAAGAAATTAAAGATAGCATCTAATGCGATGATTTCAAAATAACAAGCACTTAAAAATTCTTAGGGCATTTTATAAAATAAGTGAAACCATGGGTATTACATAAACTTTTCCTTAAGGAAGGTATATTAGACATTTCAGGGAAAAAAAAAAATCAAAGTTCACTATGAATTAGTTTGCGAAAAAAACAGCATGAAGATTTTTATTAGTCCAAAATTATTATCTTCCAAATATACCTACAAGGCTTCAAAGTATCTGGGCCAGATTCATCTTGACCCAGGACCTATTTTCCAGTCCATCAAAACCAGTTCTGAATCTTGATTCCTATTTAAGTTTGAAAAAGCCACCTGCAGCAATTGCTAGGAACACTCTCTTAAAAACCTGCATTTAGAATGAAAGTAACTTTCTCTGCAATCAACTTAAAAAATTAACCATTTTAATTGACCTCGAGAAAACATTAAGCAAAGAGATTCAACCAAAGGCTGATCTTAAAACGCTTAAAGTGTGTGATCAGGGTTTCTTTTAATATATTTAAAGTGAGATATACTTTTTAATGTCACATATAATGCACCGAGACAAAGGCAATGAGCCTCATCAAGTGACACGATAAAATAAAACTATAACTACATGTCAAATTAATTTACCCTTTTGTATCTATCTTCAGTGTCAGTTGAACTTGGTATGGAAAGCACTCATTAAAGAATTTGCCCAAGTACATGATATCTACAGCAATGATTCTTCACTATCCACTCAGTCCTTGAGAGCCTTTCATGCGTCTTCTCTTCCTCTGAACTTCAGAGGAAGCCATCTGCTAATTACCTCACAGAAACCTGATCTTAAAAACCCTTGAGCTGTTTTACTTGTTTTTGTCTTAGTTACTTTACAGTCTTCCTGTTTCTTCCTTGCCTGTGATCTGTGAGATCTGTAACCAGTCCCTCAGGCCCGCTCCCTCTAAAAAACCTTTTTCCTCGGACTTCCTAAGGGCATTGCTCTTGTGTTCATTCATCAGATTAGATTTCCATCTCTTGTTTCTATTCCATGCATTCAGTCATCTGTATATACCAATCAATCATTTATTCCACTCGAGGGTCTTTAGTACATTTGTTTGTTTGTTTGTTTGTTTTGGTTGGTTGGTTGGTTTTGGAGCTTGTTTGTTTTGTTTTGTTTTGTTTTGTTTTGTTTTGTTTTGTTTTGTTTTGTTTTGTTTTGTTTTGTTTTGTTTTGTTTTGTTCAGTTGGTTGGTTGGTTGTTGGGTTTGGGGCTTGCTTGTTTTGTGAGTCATAAACCAGCCACTGATCTATTAAAATGTGTATATGGATTGAGAAGGACCACACTGTACTGTGGCAATGTACAAAAAAGCATGTGCCACATTCGAGTTTCACTGTCTCGTGTCCAGGCCTGCCTAGAGGAAGAGGGAGAGGAAGAGAGAGAGTCTCAGAGAATACCTCATGAAACCCAAAACTCCCCAGTTTTATCTCCCAGTTTTATCAACCAAAGCTGACTACAACATTCAAGCCACTGAAGAGTGGAGATGGACACCAGATTGGCCGAGTGGGGAGATTTTCTTTGCTATTCATGCGTGTGTGTGTATGTGTGTGTGTGTGTGTGTGTGTCAATTAAAATACAAATTAGAACCTATAAAAACAAAAAAAGAGGTTTAGGATGGATATTTTTTAATAGTAAGTTAAAACAATATAAAATCAGTGTACTCCTAAGTGGAAAAAAAATGAGTTACTGATTTTAAAAGGCATAAGTATATAATTATGGATATGTACACATTCATTTCTTTATGGAAAATGAAAAATAAGATTATATTTTCTATTTGTGTCATAGTTACTTGATAAAGTTTTCTCTCTCCTAATTTTCATTCTGCTTTTTTTTATAAGATACACATTAATTTGCTTATTTTTTTAAGTACTGAACATCCTCCCCAAGTCATAAGTAAACAGAGAAGCAGAATGTTCTGATGCGTTAGAAGAGCATTCACTAATTCAGCCTTTCCTAATATGAATGGTGTAATTTCTCTGCCCAAGAAAACAAGGTTCTGAAGATATCTAAAAGAAATTCTAAAAACGGAACTAGTATACTTGGGAGTTTGTATACTTTGGCATAAACTTGAACTTGTTATCCAAGTATTATTCTATGATTGCCTATGGGCTGAAGTTTTATACAGAAGTAAAAGTCATTCTCATCTGAAAACATTCACTAATAAACTGACACCAAATCCTCAAGTGACTCTACAGTCTAGGAATATCTGTGAGCACAGAGCTCTGTTTGATTTGGGGGCATCTGATAACCTATGCATATCACTTGCAAGCAGAAATCGAATTTGCTTAAAACATACGCAAAGTCTTTTATAAATTAATGACTGGCAAAATTAGACTGGTCAACACTCAGACTAGAGAAAATGGAAAAAATGACAGGAAGAGGTAAAAATGATGACTAAAAAGGATTAAAAGAGACATTTACGACAATTATCTTTGAGACAAACGACTCTTTATGGTTACAATATATAGTCAAACGTGAAATGTAGAAAATAATCTGTTTTCATAGTATTTTATCTGAAAAATTATACCAATCAAAATTAGGCCTTTACTTGTTCTCAGTCATACTAGGGCAGCATACATAACTTATTGCATAATACATAGTTTTATTTTTTTAAAGACGATATCATAGTCAAACCTTTTTTTCCTTGACTCTGTAACAAGACATTTTGATTTATTTAAGTGATTTTTTTTAAGATGTTATTTCTTCACATACTGAAAAGACCTTGAGTGTATTATTTTATAATATAAACCCTAACAAAAGATAAAATCCCTTTGGGGAAGGAAGGGAGTCTGGGGATTGAGTTAAGCATCAATGACCAATAATTTAATGCCTATGCAATGAAACCTCCATAAAAACCCTAAACAAAGGGAACACAGAGATCTTCCAGCTGGTAACAACACCGAGGTGCTGGGAGGGTGGCTCACAAAGTGATAATATGGAAGCTTTCTGGCCCTTACCCATGCCTTGCTTTGTGCATCTCCTCCACTGGGCTATTTCAGAATTGTATCCTTTAAAATAAACCATTAACTGTAAGTAAACTGTTTAACTGGTCCATTGGAACTATGGGATACCTGGGGCTGGTGGTTGTATCTGAAATGGGAGCAGTCCTGTGGGACTGAATCCTTAACTTGTGGAGTTTGATGCTAACGCCAAGTAGTTCATGTCAGAATTGAACTGAATCATTGGACATCCAGTTAATGTCCAGGGAGTCAGAGAATTGGTTGTTGGTGAGGAAAAGAACTCACACATTTGATGTCAAAAGTGTTGTGAGGAGAGAGAGTGCTTCATTTGAATTAGGAAAATAGTTTGGACTTCATAGACTTCTGAATGTGTCCTATGGACCCCCAGGTTTTTGTGGAATATACTCTGCTCTATCACAATAGCAAAATGCATTGTTCTACGAAATAATACTGAGAGAGTGTTTGGAGAAGCTCTCTGACAGAACAGCCTCAGCTTTTCTGAATTTATAAAATAGGTGGATAGAACCTTGCACATTCAGAATTAATTAGTTATATAGAAAAGCAGAATTCTATTTTATTGAGTAAAGTAGCAATGGGAAAGGACAATGGCAGAAAAGGGAGAAATTAATGCATGTGATCTTTATTTTGTCATCAATTGAAAGACCATGGTCTGCTAAATTTTTGTCTCATTCACTATGCTACCTGCTCTTTAAAAGCAAGAAATACTTTTTATTTATTTGTTAATTCCTAGGCCAAATGTAATGATTAGTATATAGTCAGGATTCAATAAATTTCAAACAAATGAACAAACAAGCTAAACATAGATGTGGCTATTGAACATTTGCTTGACTTCAGAATAGGCAAAAACAGGAATTGATAGTTAAACTGCAAACAGAGTTGAGATCTAAAAGGAGACCAGAGAAAAAGGAACACAGAAGAAAACGCAGAGTACTAGGAATTTATTTCTTTTATTCCTCTGCATTTTTTCTGAATCCAAAAGTTTTTCTCCTTTACCTAAAGCTGTCTGCTTTTAGCAATCTTGCTAATGAATTTTATCAAAAAAAAAAAAAAAGAACAGTACACATAGTTATTCAAGTAAGTGCCCCTAGAAATTTGAACTTGCAGTTACACAGATAAGTGAATTGCTGATTGCAAAGGGGAAAAGGAGGAATTATCTAGTAATCAAAAAACTTGAAGTCTACACCCTGGGTTTGTTTCTGTTTTTGCCATTTGCAGACTGTATAGACTTGGTTAACTATGCTTTCAGATCAGTTATATGATAGGCAGTCAAATTAACAGTCTGGGTTCTACCTACCTTAGAATTTTATGAAGAGAAAATTGTAAAAATAAAAATAATAAAATAAATAATAAAGCCCTAAGCAAACTGAAAGCATTTTTATCTTTCACTCTATCTAGTGGGGACAGTTTAGTGCACTTCTAGAGCCACCCAACAGGTGATAGAAGATGAAAGTCACATAGACCACATTCCCCTTTCCACCTGGCCTAGGCAGAATAAAGCTTCAGCACATTCAAGGCACAGGGCACTTTTTTTCTGGTTTAACTCTATCTTATCTCTCCTACTCTGCCCTGCCATCAGTAGTACTGTAATTGAAATGATGATAAAGAACTCAAGCCAATCCCTCCACGTGAGGGGAGGATTTAGTAAAGGAGAGAGAGAAGATAGTTTCTCACTCTGCACACCTCATCCCACTCACACAGGGCTTTCCCCAAAGACCTAAGTGTTATTGGTTAATGGTTACTCTTTTTCTATAGACAAAGGTAAGAACAAGGGAAAGGGGGAGAGAAAAGCAACTTCCTCTCCAATAAACTTCATTCCATTTCATTTTAAGCAATGGATAAAAAATAAACATGGGGAAAGTATGCCTTGATAAAAGGCATTTACCTCATACAAATACTGCCCAAGCGTAAAAATATTTGACATGGTTTGTAAACACCAAGAAAGAGGAATATTTAGATATTTTCTAAGCTAGCTATGTATAGCCTTATACTATTGAATTACAAATCCCTAAATAAAAATTAATGTTTAGAATATCTACCTTGGAAGGATAATAAGAAAACATTGGCCTTATAGCATACTAATATTTTTGAAATGATAAAACTATTTAGCTATTCTAAAATCAGATGATGCAATTAAATAGAAAAGCATTTCATTTTTCTTCTAGAGAGCTGACGTTTATTCAAATGTAAAGTAACATAATCCCCCTTAAACTGTTACTCTTTCAGAAAATAAAAGAAGTGTTAGAGATGTTATTCACTCCAAGAAATAAAATAAAGCATTCATGAAAATCTTGACTCCAACATAATAAAACGATATAGATAAATATACTTTCTAATACAAATTGAAAGTATGGTATAAACTTTTTTTAACCATCAAAATTTTGTGAAGGTGACAAGTTCTTAGTCATGAAACTGATGAAATCTCATATTTGATGTATAATACAAGAAGGATAAAGAAGTGATGCAAACTGGAAATCTGCGCCCATTCCCCAAAATTCCATTTTCTAAGAGACCTGCATTTAAGAACTGCTTGATATCTGTAAGGAGAGTATTAGCTCAACAGAAATTCAAAAGAAAAACAAAACTTCAGTTTATTGGAGGTTATAGAACATTGTGATATGCAAATATTTTATTAATATTTAATGTAGTAGCTTTACCAATAATATTGTTTGAGTCCCTTTGACAGTACTAAGTTTTCAAAACAAAAGTCAGCCATCCTTCAATTACCAGGAGGAGACTACAGATTGGATTATTTCTAGGTTTAACAATTATACTTTATATCTCCTTGCTAAAATTCACATTTCCTATAATAAAATAGTGATTACATATCTTAACAGTGATTATATATCTTAATGAGTACTGTGAAGTAAGTAAATATTGTATGTACAAGAGAGCTAAATAGAGTAACTACAAATATTTTCATTGGAAGCCGTAGATTTCTGCTCCATTAGATTCAAATCAAAAGGGATCATTGTTCTCACACTAACAAGCTAGAGAAGCTACAAAATCAAATATCTTACTTTTTTTAAACTCATCATGAAATTGAGTACACAAAAAAACTTAAATGAACAAAATTTCAGAAAGTAAGAAAATTTTCATGTGGAAGAAAATACCTAAGGCTATTGTCATCCTTAGAAAAATAGCAGAATGATAAGGTAAGCAGCCAAACCATTAATAAGTATTTGATGGCAAAGTGTAAACATGGGAGATAAAAACTTAGAGGTACAGACACAATATAGGACTGCTTCCACCTGAAAACTTTTCCCCCAAAAGCCTCTCTCTGTGCTGGTGTTGTACACCACTGGCTGGTGCAGGTAAGAAAATAAGACCTGAATGACTGTGGACTTCTTATCAGAGAAGGTAAAATAAGCGAAGAGATAACAGAGCAACATAGAGTACTGGAAGAAAATAAATAAGAAACTAGATTTCTATATCTAGCAAAAATATCTGTCAAAAAAAAAAGGCAATGTAAAGACCTTCTTAGAAAAAAACAAAAGCTGAAAAATGTGTTGCTAGCAGACCTATACACAGGGAAGTGTTAAAGGTAGTTCTTCAAGCTGAAAGAAAATGCTACCAGATGGAAATCGGATCCATAGAAAGTAAAGACCTTCTCTAGAAATGGTAAATATGTAAATGAATTTAAAAGACACTTACTGAACAGAAAATTCACTAAAAATATTTGAAAATGATGCTCAAACATGAAATATTTAATCTCACTCAAATGAGAGAAATTGAAATAGAAATAATACTAAGATAAAATTTCTCATCTGTCAGACTGGCAAAGTTAAAAAGCAAGACAACACATTCTGTTGGCAAGGCTGTTGGGAAACAGACACTCATATGTTGTTCATGGAAATGAAAGTGCAAGAAGCTAGTTATCGAAGATCACAGAGATTCATAGTTATCTAAGGCTAGGGGTGGGGAAAAATGAAGAATGACTGATCATGGGCACAGAGTTCCTTTTGGGGGTGATGAAAATGTTCTAAAATGGACTGTGGTGATGGTCATGCAACTCTGAATATATTAAAAACTAATGACACGTACGCTTTAAATGAGCAAATTTTATGGCATGTGAAATACGTGTCATTAAAGTTGTTACATTAAAACAAGAAAGAAATAAGGGGATATAAGAAAAATATACATATATACATGTAAATACAGAAAAGATAAATCAGAAACTAAAAAGATTCATTACCTACAGAGGATAGGTAGGAAAGAGAGAGAAAAAGGAAAAATAAGAGTGGGGTGGTAGAAATAGAGAACATTTCCTAATTAACTGATTGATTAATATTATTCTGGATGCAAACAGGAAGTTTCTTGATCAAGACAGCTTATCATTACCTATAGTAATAACCACGTCAATTCTAGAACAACTGTCAAACACACAAATACACACACACATTCAGAAGTATAACTTGAAAATTATTACTCAAAACAAAGTGAAATACTAAAAGGTATATAATTCACTCAAAAGAAGGTAGAATTGGGGGAACTGAGACAAAGAACAAATGGGATATGTAAGTGGTGCTATAGGATGGGCTTTGCAGCTTCTCAGTTGCACTGGTTGGGCTTCATGGTCAGGCAGGGCTTGGGGCTATGTTCGGCAGCAGACTTGGCTTTAAATTTGCTTACCCCACCCTAGCAGAGCAGTAGAACAGATTGTAAGGCCAGTAAGACTCGTTGGCTGGGGACCCAAATCAGGCAGATCTGCCCACTGAGCCCCCTGGTCAACAGGGCTACAACTTCTGCTCTGCAGATAGGCAGACACTGGCTGGGCTCTCTGCTCAAGTGCTCCCTGTGAAGCAAGACTTGAGACCAGTAGTATCCCACTACATTGGGGGATCTGCATGATCACTCAGGATCTCTTTTTTTCCCATCGGAGAAGCCATAGGCCCCAGGGGTCCCTCTTCATGAGGCACTATGCTAGCCAGTAAGGAGAAGGGCCATTGGTCAATGTGTAGTCATTGCTCTTACTCTTCTAATGTGGCCCTCCTCAGTCTCTGTGGTCCAGGGGGTGCTTCAGCCTCACCATTCTGTTTTGAGAACGTCATAATGGTGTCTTGGCTATGGATAGCTACAAGTTTGTCTTCTTACGAGAGGGATAGAAGTCAGGAAAATCTATATCACCATCTTGATGACATCGCTCTTATTTTCAACTTAGATAAAAGGATATTGTATTTTCTTTCTCCTCATCCAATGATTTGAAACATACATGTTTCATTTTAATTACCCATTTGATAATATTTATGTTTTTCCAAAATATTTTTAACTTAAATTCCTCTAATTGTCAAACCACTAACAAATCAATCTTCCCAATATTCCAATAGGAAAGAGAAGAGCACATCTAAGTTACATAACCCAGGTTCTAATTTCTCTATTGGATGAGCAGTGCTTTTGAAATCAGTATTCAGTAAAACTTATTTGATATATCAATACTCACTGGCAAACAAACTAACACGAAGATAAGAAAAAAAGTAAATGCTAATTTGATGTAACAGGAACATATGTGGAAAAAATGGAAACTTATTACTGAAAATGAAATCTGTTTAAGAGATCCTCAGTATTGGATTGTTGTTGTTGTTCCCTTTGATTTAACTAAGGGTGTATGGAAAGAACACATTGCTTTTATTCTAACCCACGGACATCAGTAGAGTGACTGCAGTTCAATACTCAAATAGCTGGCTTTTGGGAGTGCGAGGGGGAGGCTCAAGTTGACTTAACAAATTCCATTTATTGAAGGCACATTCTAAGCTTCATTTTCAGTTCAGCCTCCAGAAACTGACTTAGTTAATTGGAACAATTAAGAGTCACCGAGGGTATAATTGCCCCTTTCATTTTGCTTTGAGAAGAAAGACAGTGATTTATCTCAGAAAACAAGAGCCTAGGGGTCTGCAAAGAAAGGGAATGAGAACATTTTGGTTAAAGAAGAATATCAGGAAATCTCTTTTGTAATCAACTCAAGAAATGATATGCCTTCGGCTTCTCTCCAAGACAACAGAAATTATGAAATGCTTGAAACTGGTTCTAAAAATCCTAAAACTATGGTCTATTTTTGCAAAGTAAAAGAGTCTGTCTGCTATCTATATCAGCTACTACCCTTGGTCAACACTTAACACACACACACACACACACACACACACACACACACACACACACACACACTTCCCAGAATGAATGAAAAAACTCATGCGATTTTATTTAGATGACAGTATTATCACTCTAATTAATAATGTAAAAAAAACTTCAAGATTCTAGAATACCTGGAAAAAATTTCAAGCCAGTCTTACAAATTAGTTAACATAATATATATATCACTCATGTAGATTATATCAACATAATTACAGAGATCTAGTTTTATGACTTTCACATTTGGATATTCTTAAGGCTTCAATAATTGTGAGTCTGATATGTCAAGGCACAAACCTATGGCAATATTTGAGAACATTAATTTTAAATCTTTTATTTATGATTCTATTATTTGAGCATATCATAGTTTGTTTATTGTTATTTAAAAATATTATAGCCCTTTAAATTTTCACAATTGGGCTGGCTATATGAATTTGGAAAAGATAAGGAATCAACTATAGAATTAGCTTTCTTCTATATTTGTTGTGTCTACCTAATACTAACATACAGGATTTAGTCAGATGTTCCACTGTTTTGTCTACACAAGGCCACACATCTGCCTATGGAATCTGTATCACATTGTGCTTCTCAAAATAAATATTCTGCTAGATAAGAATAAAAGATTATCTTCCATTTTGAAAACATTGGAACACCTTCAAGTCTTTTCTTTTGGGTTCAATTTCATCTCTTTTTTTTTTTTAAAGAAAATTATGAACCATAGAACAGGTGTGATAACATTTGAATCTTGGTTTATTAGACCACATTAAAATAATTTAAGAAAAAATTTTTTCTATGACCACTTTGAGTATTTCATATAAGCTGTAAACTTGAAAAACTGGCATAAGCATTTCTCATAGGCTTATTCTGCCTTGATCTGCCTAGTTCTGCCCTTAATCTGAATAGAAATATGGGAGATGCTCTAGGTCAAGGTATGAAAAATGACACGAGAAAGAAGAGAAAATTAGATCTATATTACCTATAAAGACTGAGGAAGGTTTGAAATTGAAAAAGGCAAAGTTTCTGCAGTCCATCCCTCCTGCCAAGCCATTTGTCCCAGTGAAAGGAGACCTTCAAGTGAACTCTTTAAAGGTCGACAGGCAAATTCCTTAGTCTGTTCATGAGAACTGCTCATCTCCAGAGAAGGCCATATTTAAATTCTTAGATCTGTATTCAGCAAATGCTTAATGCAGAAAATGACAGTTTACTGTTAAACCTTGGTCAGTCTGTCATAAATTTGTTATCATTTTTAATTTAACAAGAACAAAAAAAAAGTGTTAAATATCCCTATAGAGGCATGGTACCACACACAATTTCTTTTACAGATATCTCTTCTAAAAATATTAATATGGAACCACTAATCAGTTGGTTCAACCTTTTCTGCTACCACAAAGGAACACAGAGTTGATAATAACCATGCCCCACCCCCACGCATGCTAGATAAAGTATGTTGCCACCAGGAAGTATAATTTGAGTGTCAATAAAATCATAGCTCTTGTGCAAGCCTAAAATGACAGCCACTGAGTTTTGAAAAACAAGCATGGAGTAAACTTGTCAAAAAGTCTCAGCTAAAATGCACATATCACCAAAAATCAGCTTCTGGTCCTTAGTCATTAACGCTTTGGCCCACATTCATTTATGAGAACATATAGTTTGCCTCCTGAACCCTGAATAAATGTGATGCAGTGAAGATAGAGAATGTTGTAGTTACAAACTCATGGGGGAAAATGGCATTGAGAATAGGAACACATGAGAGTGGTAGCAAAATAGGGTATATTTGAGGTGATAGTGCCAGTGATTGAAAGTGGAGGAGATAGTCAGGAAAAAGAGACTGACCCGAATAAACCTTCATGTGGTTGACTATATTTTCTAAGCCCTAAGTAGATTCTAAAAGTAAACTAGAATAAAACTATGTCTCTAATATTGTTTTAAATACTCTAAGTGAAGATACTAGATTTTGGTACTACTTGTAGATTTAAAGCAGTTGGCTTTTAATTTCTTTTAAAGATAGGTTTAAATGATGACAATGTTTTTTTTAAAACCACTTAGACATGTACTCATGTCATCTCATTCAAGGTTTTGGAAAACCAACATGTTGCTAATTTTCAGGAAAAAAAATCATACTTTGTGACAGCCTGCCCTGATTCGAGAGGCTGGCTTTAAATTAGGGAATGTTTTCAACTGCTTTTTGAGACATTGGTAAAAATGTAGCTTAAAATTTGAGTAGTTTACACATATTATCAAGCCTCCAAAACAATGATATTAGCAAAGATGAAATACTGCCATTTGTGACAACATGAATGAATCTTGAGATTATCATGCTAAGCAAAGTAAGTCAAACAGAAAAATCGAGAACAATATAATTTCACTTATAAGTGAGATATAAAACTAAAAGCAATAAATGAAAAAGACAAACAAAATCTCATAGACACAGACCACAGTTTAGCAATTACCAAAAGGATAGCAGGGAAGAGAGGAGGTAGAAAAGGGTAAAGGAAGTCAACATATGGTGATGGAAGGAGATTTGACTTTGGGTGGTGAACACACAATGCAACATACAGATTATGTGTTATAAAATTGTACACTTGAAACCTATATAATTTTATTAACCAAAGTCACACCAATAAATTTAATTAATTTTTTTTTAAAAAAGATATCAGCAAAGAGCCTGCTTAGACATAAGGACAATGAGCATTATATTCCATTTTTAATCTCCTGAAGACTAAATCAGGTTATGACAATCACTGTTGTAAGCATGGGGAGCATAATCTTCCAATGGCATATTGTTGGTTCCTAAGAGTTCGTCTTCTATTTCCACAAAATTCTTCACTATTTTTATGTATCTTTTAAGGCATTGCAATCTCCAATAAAATTCCTCTGATGAAAAATTAAATTTAGCTTGCCATTGTAGGGATGCAAAATTTCTTCTCTACCCATTTTAGATTCTCAGCTGGGGTTTTGTGACAAAAGATGGATTAACAAGAGAAAAATAAACAGAAGTTTATTAACAAGGATATCACATATATACATGGAAAAAAAACTCAGGAATGAATAACTCAGAGGAGTGGCTAGAGCTGGTATCTGTATAGCAGCTTAGCAAAGGAACAATAAATATTTAGAGCAGCGACAAGATACAAAAAGGACTGTGAGTCTCTAGGGGCAGCAAATTGTGGGGAGGCAAATATATGGGAAACTAATGGTAGATAAATGCTAGTTAGTAAAGTCTCCAGGCTGATAAAGGTTATTTCTGATTAACTTGGGTCATTTCTGGTAGAGAAAGGAGGAAGGACATCTTTGTAAATTTATGTTCTGCTTTCAGGTAAACGGGGAGGGCAGAAGATTTGTTTGTTCATTTATTTGTTTGTTTGTTTTAAGTTGCTTCTTCTCAATTGCCTTCAGCTCAAAATAATCCTTATGCCAAAGTGGCTTATTGGGGTGGCGAATTCTGCAACCCTTCAGCGCGAAGACTGATATCTGTTTTCTTGCACTCACATGACATTTCTGAAACTTTTTGAACAATAAACTCATTGTGTGGTGCCACCTATACAAAATTAAGGATGTGGGGAAAACAAGGATTTGTTGCATTCAATGATATTTTTTCTTTTGTTTGCTAGAGAGTAACTTTGCCAATACTTCAGCAACTATAATTTCTGTAGTTTGAGATTTAAAATTATTTATTTTCAATTGATGTGTTTTTTTAATTAAAATGAGGGAATAATATATCTGAGAGATGTTAAGTAATTTAAGAGAAGGGGATCAATATTATTAAGCATCTACTATAGGTCAAATATACTTGGCACATTAAGTACCCAGCTTAATTCTCAAAACCACTCCAAGAGATAGGTTTTTATAGGACAAGAAACTGAGGCTCAGAAAGGTTAAATAACTTGTTCAAGATCTTGAGTCTAGTAATTGTGTGACTCAGGTTTTCCTGACCCTAAAGTCTATGCTCTTTTTATTACATAGACTATCTAAATAAGTGGGATTAGCCACATGGGTTCTGATAAAAATAATGAATGATGACATTTTTGAAGGATGGAATCTAATAGGAGATAAAGTTTGTCTAATATATTTTAACTGAATCTCTTTGAGAAGTAGCTTAAAAATACCAAAATAACAGAATGTTCAAGAGATAAAATATAATATCAATCTGTAATTTTATTTCTCCTGGGATAAAATTTTTAACATGTTTTTATAAACATATAAATACTTTTTTAAATGTTCTATTTTTAGCTGTGAAAATACACTGGCTGACTGTTGCTGAACCATTTCTCCTTTCCTTCAGTGTACTTAAATGGACTACAATTTGAAGCCACCATTGTATTTAGATGTGGCCAAATGACTGAGTAAGAATGTGCCAATGGAATGTGGGTGAACAAAATTGCCTCATTTCCAGGCAAGGTCCATAAATCTTCCTGGATGGTAACACCCAGTATACCCTTAGAAGCCACATGTTTAAGACAAAAGTGTCTCTGTGAGCCTGGACTCACAAATAATAACTTTAGGCAGAACTCAGAATTTTCACCACTGCTCCAACACCTCTTTATTTAAGTAAGAAATAGACATTTATTATATGAATTAAAGTGACTCTATGTCCCACTATTCTCAGAACAGCCCCAGTTTGCATCTCCTTTCCAGTATATTTATTAAAGGATACCCCTTTAATTCTCAAAATGTTCCAGTTTGAATAATAAATATGATCTCTGTAGTATTAGACCACAGACATTTGTATATTATGACAAACACCATTACCTTAACTAAAATTTTTATTTATGTTTGTTTTATTCTGTTCATTTTCTTTAGCCTATAATAGCTAAGAAGACTGTTTTTACTTTTAAAATTTAAAAGAACAGCAAACGTATGTAATAAATTGTAGTTTATTTGACTTATTATATGTAAGACTCTGGACCCATTGTGCTGATGTCCATTTCAATGAGTGTATGTGTGGACAGAAATGAAATATATGTACAATGTATGCCCTGGCAAATATAAACCTAGGTTTAATGACTAGCACATAGTAATACTCAATTAAATATTTATTGCTAAAGCTATTATAATTATTTCTATTATTTATATATTTTTATTCTATCATTTCTAATGAGCTGCTGATAAAAATATGAATGAATACAATCTTTTTGAAAAGTAATCCTATAAAATTATTTACTAAGCATTCATAACCTATATCTAAATAATCTAATTTCTAAGACTCTATCCCCTTAGGTTGAAAGTGAGAGATCTACAATTCAAAATAATTTATGCACAAGAGAATGACTTATAAGTCTACATAACTGAGAATTCTAGGAATAAATTCGCTAACACTGCATAAAGAATCAATAAAATTTGAAAGAGGTATGTGTCTCTTAATCCTTCTTCTCTCTATATGTTTTCTTTATTATGTAGAGATATCCTAACCACAGTGAGATGGTCACCAAGAATCCTGATCACATCTTCACATTGCAGCAATCCCAACATAATAAATCTATCTCCTCTGACAGTTCTAGAAATTAAATCTCAGCAAAAATTCCAAGTCATTGGACTTGGTACCCTTGCTCAGCTCTGAACCATCTCGAAGTCATGAGAATAGATTATTCTGATTGGTCAACTTTAACTGGTTCAATGGAGTACTTTGATTGATCAGCTTGATCTGATTTAATGGGGTACTTTGATTAATCTGTTTCCACTATTGTGGTAGTAGTGATTAGGGGAGAGAGACACAATTGGCTAAGTAGCCCCAACTGCATCACACTGAGTAGGAAGGGCTAGTTCCTGAAAAAAAGCAAAGATAGGCAGACAGATAACTCAACAACAGAGCTCTACAATATGAAAGACATGTAACCATAGTTATATGGTAACCATATTTATATAAATATGTTCATTACATTATCCCTGATGTTGGTAAAAATTCATTAACAATTTATAATACGGCAATAGGGAAATTTTATAATGATTAATGATACAACCATAGATTAAGATTATAAGGCAATAAAATCATGGCTTTGATAAATATTTAATGATATAGGAAATGTTCCTGATATACTATTGTGATGATTAATCTTATGTGTTGACTTGACCGGGCCCAAAGGTGCCCAGATATTTGATCAAACAGTGTTATGTGTATGTCTGTGAGGGTACTTCTGAATGAGATTAACATTTGGAACAGCAGACTGAGTAAAGCAGATTATCCTCCCCAATGTAGGTGGGCCTTAACCCTTTCGAAGGCCTGAATAGAAAAAAAGGTGGGGGTAAAGGAGGATTTGCTTTCTCTACAAAATTGTCTTCAAGTTGGGACATCTGTCTTCTCTCATCTTCAGACTAAGACCCAGACTGGAATTTTTTCCATCTATTCTTCAGAGTTTCCAGCTTACTGACTACAGGTCATGTGAATTCTCAGTCTCCATGACTGTGTGAGCCAATTCTTTATAATAAATGAGGTTCTGGCTGTTTCTCTGGAGAACCCAGAATAACACAACTATTTTAGTGGAAACCTCAGAATTTAATAGCAGTCTTTCAAAATATTTCACAAACGATATTTCATCCTTTGTTCCAATAAGGTTAACTTATTTTATATGAATAAACCCATTATCATATTCCCTTTTACGATAAAAAGCAGATATAAGACACATGCAATTTCATTTAAAAGCATTGTAAAAGATAAAAATTTAGGTAGAATTTGAAAAATTAAAGTTAAGTTAAATGAGAAATTGTCTATTTCTGTCAAATAGAAAATTAGAGAGGCACTGTCCTATATCATACTATAGGAAAGTTGGATACAAAAAAAAAAATTTGATAGAACTGTAACAGAGTAATGTTCAATTTCAGTTCAACAAGTATTTATTGTATATCTATCCTGTGAGTGGCACTGTGCTGGGCCCTGAGGGTATAGCGATGATAATGGCCTTGAGAACTCACTGCCTGTGTTGACGTAGAAAAATATATATATAATTTAAATATATTACAGTAAAGTCAATGATAACAATATTTAAGGATGCTAAGGAAGCACGGTGGAACTCAGTTCACTTTAAAAGTCTGGGTAATCCTTCCTGGAGCATGTAGTACCTGAACTGAGTCCTGAATACTTGGTGAGAAAGGAGAAAAGGGAATAGAGAATATCTCACACAGAAAAAAGAGTATAAACAAGGCCACTGAGGAATAAAATGACATATTTTATTTGAAGAACTAATTCAGTATTCTTAAATTTCAGGTGTGAGCAACAGTGGACATAAAAAGAAAAGTAGGATCCAAATAATTGCTGACTTTGTATAATACACCAAAGAAATGGAATGTTACCTGATAAATTATGAAGAATTGACCGATAGATTTTAGTGGAGGAGCAGGTTTAGTTAATATTTATTTTAGATAGACCATGCTAGTAGTAGCATGGCTGATAAACTTTAGAGGGGCAAATTTGAAGGCTAGAATATAGTTAGGATTCTAATGCAATATTCCTGGGCTTCAGAATGGGCATCATAAGGGTATTACTAGGTAGCAGATGAAAAGGTAACATAATCAAAATACAGTTGGTATATTACTGACATTTAGAAATTGATTTTTAATGTGGTGGGGGGGAGGGATCTAAAAAGAGAGAGAATGGTGAGAAACAAAGGATGACTCCAGGGTTTCTAAATTCATTGACTAAGTATAGGGGAACTTTATTAACTGGCTAATGGAGGAGCAGAATTCAGTTTGATGATTAGGGGTGAGGGGAAAAAAATAAGTTTAGTTAAAGACATGTCAAATTCAAGGAGACTATTGGTTTTCCAGTGTCCACAAGTTATTTAACACATAGTTTAAAGTTCTAAGGACGGTTTGGCTGGAGATACAAATTTATAAACTGTTAGTAGATAGATTTTAGTTGAATGTCTAAGTTCATGCAAAGATGGCAGCATAGAGAGGAAACAATAGAGAGCTCCGGCACACAGTGAAGTGTGAAAGGAAGATATAAAAAGAAAAATTGTCAGAGAGGTAGAAGTAGAGGCAGGAGGAAGTAGTGTAAAACTATCTAAAATAGCAGAGAGTTTCAAGAAATAGGTAGTGGCTACGATACTGTGGCCAAACAGCTAACTCTCCATTGAAAATTTGTGCTCCACATTCCTTAGTAGAAGGTTGTCACTGCCCACCTAGCCGGGACTGTATTTCCCAGCCTCAAGTGAATTTTAGTGTTGCCATTTCACTAGTTTGCATCAATAGAATGTGGGTTCCAAAGGAATTTAAAAAGAGATATACCATCTCTTTAAGACAACACGCTAGTATCTATACACTGTCACTCCTGAGAGCTGAGGACCCTAAGGCCCTGGCTGAGAGCAAAGCAACAATAGGCAAGGAAACACAGTTCCTGAGTTATCACACGGAGGAAAGCCACCCTCAATTAAAAACACCCATATACACTATGATGTGAGCAAGAAATAAACTTCTGCTAAGGTTCTGAAATGTGATGGGGGGAGGTGGTCATTTGTTATTACAACCAGTGGTATCATAAGTATAATAAGAACTGAAAATTGTCCATTTCATTTGACCACTAGCAAATGAATGAGAAAGCAGCAACGACTGGAGTAGCTACATAGAGACACAAACTCAAGGAAAGTTTTTGTTCTAATATTAGGACCAGAAGAAGATTTAATCATGTTTTACAGGCTAAGCAGAAGAAGCTTCTAGAGACAGCAAGTGTGAAATAGAAAGGGAATCAGTCATGAAGCAAAGTTTGTGGAGATCCTAAGGCAGATCTTGATTACAAGGATAAACACCTCTCTCTATGATATAAAAGGATGAAGTGAGAATAGATACAAAAGTAGATAAGCCTGAGGGACACTTTTTAAGATTCCAGTTAATTGTAACTATAATATTTGTTAAACACCAAAGTTTTACATATTTTTGGCAATCAAATGCTTATCATAATACTTTAAAATGTGCAAATTCCATAAGAAAACACACTGGTACCTATATATTGTCATTTCCTAGTTAACATTACTGAAAAAGGAAACCTTCACATTCATTTTTCTTCAACTTGCTAATTCTTATTTAATTCTCCTTTGAAAGAGATACACAAGATCCCTTCCCACAAAACGACATTACCAAAGATCTAACATAAAATTCTGCCCCGAAAGAGGATTGCATATTAAGAATAATTCTCTCTAGCTTTAAGATGCTTGTCTCCAACTGAGAGCAACATGACAAAGCAATCTGATGATTCGTCTTGGTGGTTTGTAATATTTCTGGCTTACAGATATATTTATCTCTGCACAGCCCCACTGTGGGACTCTATCTAAAATAACAAAACTAAACTAAAAATGTCCCCAAGTGCTGGAAATGATTGAAATGAATGAGCTGGAGGACAGGAAGTGATGGGGGTGGGGAGGAGAAAGAAAAGCAGTGCTTGGTATCTCTGTGGTGTCAGTTTCTGAAAGAAGCGGCCTGTGCGACTCAGTCTAAAGCCCCATTTTCATGTATTATTATGCTTTCATTATAATGCTTTTTGGTAATTTATAACAAATATATTTATGTGATTGGCGTGAAACATTTTTATTAAATGAGCAGGACTTAAGATCATGAAGTAACTTGATCCTTTCTCAGATGGTCTCTCTAAACCCTCTCTCTGAGGATTTTTGGTTTTT
>NW_011888936.1:1127100-1131664 GCF_000151845.1 Pteropus vampyrus
GGGACTGTATTTCCCAGCCTCAAGTGAATTTTAGTGTTGCCATTTCACTAGTTTGCATCAATAGAATGTGGGTTCCAAAGGAATTTAAAAAGAGATATACCATCTCTTTAAGACAACACGCTAGTATCTATACACTGTCACTCCTGAGAGCTGAGGACCCTAAGGCCCTGGCTGAGAGCAAAGCAACAATAGGCAAGGAAACACAGTTCCTGAGTTATCACACGGAGGAAAGCCACCCTCAATTAAAAACACCCATATACACTATGATGTGAGCAAGAAATAAACTTCTGCTAAGGTTCTGAAATGTGATGGGGGGAGGTGGTCATTTGTTATTACAACCAGTGGTATCATAAGTATAATAAGAACTGAAAATTGTCCATTTAATTTGACCACTAGCAAATGAATGAGAAAGCAGCAACGACTGGAGTAGCTACATAGAGACACAAACTCAAGGAAAGTTTTTGTTCTAATATTAGGACCAGAAGAAGATTTAATCATGTTTTACAGGCTAAGCAGAAGAAGCTTCTAGAGACAGCAAGTGTGAAATAGAAAGGGAATCAGTCATGAAGCAAAGTTTGTGGAGATCCTAAGGCAGATCTTGATTACAAGGATAAACACCTCTCTCTATGATATAAAAGGATGAAGTGAGAATAGATACAAAAGTAGATAAGCCTGAGGGACACTTTTTAAGATTCCAGTTAATTGTAACTATAATATTTGTTAAACACCAAAGTTTTACATATTTTTGGCAATCAAATGCTTATCATAATACTTTAAAATGTGCAAATTCCATAAGAAAACACACTGGTACCTATATATTGTCATTTCCTAGTTAACATTACTGAAAAAGGAAACCTTCACATTCATTTTTCTTCAACTTGCTAATTCTTATTTAATTCTCCTTTGAAAGAGATACACAAGATCCCTTCCCACAAAACGACATTACCAAAGATCTAACATAAAATTCTGCCCCGAAAGAGGATTGCATATTAAGAATAATTCTCTCTAGCTTTAAGATGCTTGTCTCCAACTGAGAGCAACATGACAAAGCAATCTGATGATTCGTCTTGGTGGTTTGTAATATTTCTGGCTTACAGATATATTTATCTCTGCACAGCCCCACTGTGGGACTCTATCTAAAATAACAAAACTAAACTAAAAATGTCCCCAAGTGCTGGAAATGATTGAAATGAATGAGCTGGAGGACAGGAAGTGATGGGGGTGGGGAGGAGAAAGAAAAGCAGTGCTTGGTATCTCTGTGGTGTCAGTTTCTGAAAGAAGCGGCCTGTGCGACTCAGTCTAAAGCCCCATTTTCATGTATTATTATGCTTTCATTATAATGCTTTTTGGTAATTTATAACAAATATATTTATGTGATTGGCGTGAAACATTTTTATTAAATGAGCAGGACTTAAGATCATGAAGTAACTTGATCCTTTCTCAGATGGTCTCTCTAAACCCTCTCTCTGAGGATTTTTGGTTTTTTGGGTTTTTTTGTATATGTTTTCCTTCCTGGATGAAACCTCAGGCAGTTCTCACAATTTTTCAGGTCCCTCTCAGCCACTGGACAAGAGTCATGTCAGATACGAAAATAAGCAGATCAATGAAATAAGGACAATTTTTAACATCCTCCAGGTTGAAAAGCTTTCTCCTGACAGCTCAGGTCTGATTCAGGCATGGAACCTTCAATAGGCATGCACGGCAAGTATATTTTGCTTCCTCTCTCCTAAGTCCAGCATCCTGACCCTCAGCAGCTAGCATCAAATCAAGCTGGAGAGGGTCTTTGGAAAAACAACACATTCGCAGGGTGTAAATGTAGTTGTGATATGCCATTGGTTCCTTTTAGAGGCAGGCCACTGTGCTATCCATTGCTTCATGGAGTGCCATTGTGAGTTTGTTTGGTTTTTTTAGGGTAGAGAAAGCCCACCCCTGTACCATCTCTCTGAGGTAAATCATACCGTTCCTTTAGCTGCCTTTAAACACTCTCCTCCCCTTCGGCCTGCAGGGGCATCAGGTGATGCCCCTTACTCATTTCTTTTGGAGATTCCTCTGTTCTTCCAGGCAATGTGCTTGAGCTGTCTTTCATGTAGCCACTGGGCCCACAAGAAAACTCACTCTCCCTTGTCTGGCACTTGGATAGAAGTAAAACCCTGCCCACAGCAGTTATTTTTTTCTTTGCTACCAGACAGGGCCCCCCACCGATACTCTCTTGATAGGAGTGAGGCAGCAGTCCCCCATCTCCAGGGTACATATATCAAGCCCTCCAGGTGGCTCTCTTTTAAAACAACTCTTTCCTAGGGAATTCTCATTCTCTCTCTGTCTTTCTCTGTCTGTCTCTCTGTCTCTGTCTCTGTCTCTGTGTCTCTGTCTCTGTCTCTGTCTCTGTCTCTCTCTCTCTCTCTCTCCTGTGTTCTGTCTTGAGTCTCTACTCTTTTCTAGGCTAGAGGCCAATGGTAGTGACAGAGACTCTTTGCTTGGCCAAACTTTAGTAAAGCTCCTGAACCTTCTCCTAAGCCCACCTATACACTTTCTTATAAAATCTAGGTTTAGAAAGAGCCCTGGTTAAGTCAGTTTAACCAGAACCTTTGACATCTGATCATGCTTGATATCTGACTGGGTTCCTCGTCCTCCACCTACTCCCAAATGATGTCTGATCACTCTGGCCTATCTTCAGCAAAGAATCCTGTTAGGTTGATATAGCCAGAACACCTCCTACCTATGTTGTTTCCTATTAGTAATTTTCCATCCACCAAGCCCTTCTCCTCACGGTAAGTTCCTACTTGCCCATGCTGTATTCAGAGATTACCCCTATCTCTCTCTCCCACTGTAAAATCTCATTGTTATGGTCCCTATATCTACCACAATAGTCCTGAATAAAGACTGCCTTGGCATCTTTAACAAATGTCAGGAAATATATTTTTTTTTCCTTTAACAGTAGCTGATGCTGGTACTGGCAGAAATAATTTGCCCCTGACAACTGCTGCAAGTGTGGTCTCTCCCTTCCTTGAGGATGTGAAGTTACTTGGATTCCTTGTGTTCTTCTCACCTTCGAGAGAGGAAACAAGAACAGAAAAAGCCCCATTGCAGCATCCTGTACATTATTTTAAACACCGCCCACCCCACTCCAGGCTGGAAACTCCACGAGGGCAAGACCTTGTCTGTTTGTATACTATTGTGGTCCTTGAAGTCTAACACAGTCCCTGCTACACGGCAGGTGCTCAATAAATAAATATTTGTTAGATGAATGAATTCTGTTTTATTTATTCATTTATGAAAGAGAGAGAAAAAAACTCTCCTTTTTTTTTCGACTATTGCCCAAAACACAAGTTAGCAGCAGGATAATATGGTCTGACTTTAAGAATGGGAAAATTTTATTTTATTTTTGCCACACAAAGATAAACCTTTATATAGATTTGTGTTAATTAAAGAGCTGTCCCCTATCTTCTCCATCACTAGCATCTGTTTAAATTAGATGATATTAAATCACATAATTTAACTGACAGAGGAAACATTAGAGATAATCTCACTACTCAATTTAAATGACAGAGATTAAGTGACTTTTGCAAAATCTCAACAACAGTTAGTTCTTTGCAGGGTAGAAGGCAGAAAGCAGAACCCAGAACTATTCTCAGCCCAGCATGACAGTATGTTCCTCTTATTAAACATGAGGCAGTATCCATACTACCTCACAGAATACTTGCAAAAAAGATAAAGTTAAGGTTTTTATTTTGAAGGTAATAAGAAGCTCTTCATTGACAGATCTTATCATTTATAATTTTACTAGAATAGTAGAGATATTTAAAATTGTATGGCTTTCTTATACAATTCCAACCAAACTGGGCATATTGATTACTTAATTGAGTCTGAAGCATACAAAAGGGTTTTTTTATTCCAGGTCCATTAAAGTAATTAAGATAGAAGTCTGTTTATAGGAAAATGGCTTGTATTTCTTTAACTTTGCCACCAGTTATTTTCTTTAACAAAAATTCATTTACTATACACTTAACAACATGAAGAGTTTTCTCTCCTTTCACAGAATTCCCATAAAAGTTATGGCAGAAACTAGAACCCTGCTGTACTAGTGGTGGTTTATGGCTAGCGTTTGTCCACCACAAAGTACATTTCTTATCCCCGCTGTCAGACGATAAGCTATGTGTAGACGTTTTAGGACTTTGTATCTTCTCACAACATCTAGCACAAAATAAATATTCATTAATGTATTTATTGACTAAAAGCACCAAAATTTAAAGTTTCTATAGTTTATTTCTCTCTTGGAACTACTGCTTCAACTTTTTAAAATAGTATATTATCAGTATCTTAGAAAAATCTAAATATTAAGAGTCAATGGAAAATCTCTAATAAATTCAGGACATTTCTTTAAAAATAATCTTTTCCAAATTTACTTCTTTACCGTTTTGTGGTATTCCTAGAGTTACCCTTAATATGCCCATTACAGGAAAAACTGTCCTTTGTGAGACTGCGAATGTTCAAAATTCTTTTTGAACATATGGAGCTCATACAAAGCCACTGACATGTAATGACTTTCTGAACTCACATCTCACAG
>NW_011888936.1:1131714-1133499 GCF_000151845.1 Pteropus vampyrus
TGTTCCTCTTATTAAACATGAGGCAGTATCCATACTACCTCACAGAATACTTGCAAAAAAGATAAAGTTAAGGTTTTTATTTTGAAGGTAATAAGAAGCTCTTCATTGACAGATCTTATCATTTATAATTTTACTAGAATAGTAGAGATATTTAAAATTGTATGGCTTTCTTATACAATTCCAACCAAACTGGGCATATTGATTACTTAATTGAGTCTGAAGCATACAAAAGGGTTTTTTTATTCCAGGTCCATTAAAGTAATTAAGATAGAAGTCTGTTTATAGGAAAATGGCTTGTATTTCTTTAACTTTGCCACCAGTTATTTTCTTTAACAAAAATTCATTTACTATACACTTAACAACATGAAGAGTTTTCTCTCCTTTCACAGAATTCCCATAAAAGTTATGGCAGAAACTAGAACCCTGCTGTACTAGTGGTGGTTTATGGCTAGCGTTTGTCCACCACAAAGTACATTTCTTATCCCCGCTGTCAGACGATAAGCTATGTGTAGACGTTTTAGGACTTTGTATCTTCTCACAACATCTAGCACAAAATAAATATTCATTAATGTATTTATTGACTAAAAGCACCAAAATTTAAAGTTTCTATAGTTTATTTCTCTCTTGGAACTACTGCTTCAACTTTTTTAAATAGTATATTATCAGTATCTTAGAAAAATCTAAATATTAAGAGTCGATGGAAAATCTCTAATAAATTCAGGACATTTCTTTAAAAATAATCTTTTCCAAATTTACTTCTTTACCGTTTTGTGGTATTCCTAGAGTTACCCTTAATATGCCCATTACAGGAAAAACTGTCCTTTGTGAGACTGCGAATGTTCAAAATTCTTTTTGAACATATGGAGCTCATACAAAGCCACTGACATGTAATGACTTTCTGAACTCACATCTCACAGCGGTTCTTCCATTCAGCAGTATTAGGGGAGAGAAATATTCAACATGATGTTGGAGGCATAGGCTTTTTCGTAAACTGATGGATTTGAATCTTTGTTCTTTTCACTGGTTTATGATATTGGTAATATAAATAATTTCTCTAAATCTTGTTTTCCTCTTTGATGAAATGGAGATACTAGCAGAGCCTACCTCATAGGGAAGTTACAATAATAAGTAAGGTGAGGCCTGTTAGATATTGGGCAAATTGCCTGGTTCTAGGTACTTGATACATTTTGATAAAATATTTGATCATGATTATCAAAATTTAACTATTTTTTCATTATGATGATTGTATATTCTTGATCTAAGGCATCAAATCCCAAGGGATTATGTTCAAATAATTTTATAATGATATTCTGAGCATTATTGTATATAAAGGCTGGTGACAGAAATATGAAGGTTATACAAGTGAAGCTTCTTAAGAACGTATGTTTTCATAAGTAAGGTTCACATATAAATCAAGTATAGGAAGGACAGTTATAAGATTAGTTGTCAAAATCAAGCTTCTTAGCTAATCAGGAAAGCACTTCATAAATTATATAATATCTAACCACTATGCTGCACATCTGAAACTAAAATAATATTGAATGTCAATTCTAATTGAACAATAAAAATATTTTTATACATCAAGGTTCTTAGAAATGCTATGGCAGTTTAGAGAAAATGGTTCAAATAGGGCTTTACTTGGAGAAGTGGCATTAGAGCTAGGTCTTGAAGGATCACTAGGATTTAGGGAGAAAGCAGTAGGGAGAATGGCATGGCCCTCTGAGGGAATCATGCAAGAATCTTGAAGGAAACCACAGGGAGTGTTTGTTGAGCTTCCTTATGTTC
>NW_011888936.1:1134918-1209516 GCF_000151845.1 Pteropus vampyrus
AAAAAAAAAAAAGAAAACATTTTTTACTTATTATATAACTTGATGCTTTAATTTCCATATCTAGAAAAGCAGATGCTGATATTTTCATGGTTTTATTTTTCAAGACTTTTATCTCATCTCAGTAGCATGTGACACTCTGCCCTGAAATAATGTTTTAAGAAATCTTGTTCTCAGCATATGTTGACTTTAAAGTAAGGACAGAGAACTATTGTACGAATTATTACTGGTAAGACAAAGGAATCAAAAAAATATATGGACCTTAAAAATACATCAACATAGTTACTCGTATAATTACTAAATCAACACTGTCTTGATTCTCATTTTGCTATAGCCAAGGTTTTGGTCATTACATTAGTAATGGATATAGATGCAAGAGAAAAATGAACAATTTCACTGCCTACATGACAATTTTTAAAAACTAGCTAACAAAAGTATTTAATTATACCTGATTCCTCTAGGGCTTGAGAGTTTCAATCTGTTCTAAGGATGGCAACATCCTAGCATCTTTAAAATGATTATAGGTAAAATTCCACTGAATTTTTCTCTGTTGATATTGGCCATTATGTGTTCCTCATAAAGAAAAAAATGCATTTTTGGCAAGTCTCAGCCATCTGAGTAGTAAATATTCTTTCAAAATCCTCAAGTAAGAGATACAGCTTAACCACAAACTAGGTATTTTTCCTTAGTGTTAACATGAAATAAGCAGAAATTCCAATGATGAATAACCAAAAACTGAAATCTAAGTGTGAGACTTAACATAAGGGAACATAAGGTATCTCTGAGATAGTTTTCCCAAATTAATCATTTTTAAATGCATTCCAATTCAGGTACTTGCAATTGTGAAAATACTACACAAATTTAACTTGCTAAATGCCTTAGGCAATGATGAAATTAGTCACTCAGTCTGGCATCAATCTATAAATCATTGTTGATTTATTAATCATATATTACCTTATAATTATGCAACACTTGACAGCTTATAAAGCACTTATACATACATTAACCCACTTTCACCTCACAAATGGCTTTTGAGAGTGCTGATTATTGTGTTCATTTAACACATGAGGAAATGCCTTCACAGAGGGATGAGAGACTTGTCTTTAGGTCTACTGATGATGGGAGTGGGGAGAATAGGATTCAAATTTAGAACTTGCAGCCTAAAGTTCAATCAATCACACTTTTACAGTACCACAATGCCCAATATAAAGAACAGTCACTGATGCAGCTGGGACTCTAACACAATCAGAGATACTGTCTCCCCACAAACTCTTAACTTAATTTGTGGATTACAAACCAAACAAGTGAAATTCTTCATAATAATGCAAGACAAGAATTCAGGAGTGGTCCCAAAACAGAACATGGTGCATTTCCAAATGAATGAAGAAGAAATACTTACTGGTTTAACCTATTCTATTCTCAGTGTTCTTAACTCCATAAAATATAAAAGGAAGAGATATGTCATATACGTTAAAGTTGTTACGTTTCTGTACTTCTTATAAGATACAACTATGGATTCTTGAGAGATTATAATAATTACTACAATTGGCAAAATAAAGTGCAAGTAATGTGCTATGCATCTTGCAATATACTTTCTCACTTAGTCCTCAAGACGATCCTGAGGGGTGTGCTATTTTTATTGTTTTACATTTTACAGAGAAAGAATCTGAGTCTTAGAAAGATTAAGTAATTTTTTTCATGCAAGCCCAGTTAGCAAGTAGGATTGAAGCTTAGCAATGTTAAATCCTAAAGCCCACATTCCTCACCACAAAACTATACTTTTTTTTCCCTTCTCCATCCCTCCCTGTAAATAGTAGCAACAGCACCATTCCAAAGATTTTACAGGTAGAAAACTTCTTCAAATGGAATAATTCATTCATTTATCCAATACGTTTGTATTGAACCTCATCCTTGTGCATAGAAATATATTACATGGTTCTTGCTATGCAAGATGTGCTCTCCATTTGAGAAGACAAAACACACACACACACCACAGGACACTACTACTAATAATAATAATTTCTCTTCACTGAGATCTTACTATGTGTCCAGTTGTTCAAATGTATACCATGTAGTAATTCATTTAATTCTCACGGTTCAGTAATAGTCAGATCGTTCCATTGATCTAATTAAATATTGTGTTGGCTTATGTTTCAGATTAACACCAAGACTTTCTCACTTCTGAAATGGTAGGTTAATAGATCATTTTATAATAAATCTGAATCAAAATTGCAATTTTAAGAAAGTCATTTTATAGATATTCTTACTTTAAATAATTCTCAATTATATAGCTTTGTAATTTCAATATCAAATCATTCATTCAACAAATGCTATTCAGTATTTAAATATGTATAACCTTGGGCTAGTTGCTATTAGGGGTACTTAAGTATGACATAAGCATCTCCAAGGAGCTTATATTCTAGAAGTACAATGATCAAAGCTTTTTGTGTACCGTCAGAAATGATGCAACATATCGGTCTCATATTTGCTTCTCCGGCATCTGCCTAAAACAGGCTAGTCATAGATGTGTCCATTAACAACCCTGTTAAGCTGACTCAGCCCTATAATGTTTCCTAAAATAATCCTAATGCATATAAGACGACAGACACCTTGACCCCACCACTTCATAGATCTTGGTAATCATTTGCATCTTATGTCTAAATTTTGGTGGTCAGGCATATTTTCATCTAATATTTATTGGATATCTACTATGTGCCAAGCACAGTTCTAGGCCATGACAACAGAGCAGTGAACAAAGCAAAGTCCTTGCCCTCACAGAGTATGCATTCTGGTATGGGGAAACAGAAAATGAACAAAGAAATACATAGTGTGACAGTTTATTTAAAAGGGCTATAGAGAAAAACAAAGAGAATGAGGGGAAAGAGAATGAAATCTTCTTTAATAATGTGAAATTTGAGCAGAATCTTGAACAAAGTGAGGGAATAAACCATGCGGATATTTGCAGGAAGAGCTTTCCAGACAAGGACTGTAGTATGTGCAGAGGCCTTGATGGAAACATGGTGGGCCTGTTTTGAAGCTGCAGTTAGATGAAAAAGAAGCCAAGTGTTTGGATATGAGGGTGGAGCTGAGCATGAGCAAGACCATGTGTATTCATTCACCTCATGTTGCACCAAGAGCCGTCTAAAACTAAATACTGCCTGGATACATGTGTCCGAAAGAACTCAGTGTGCACATAAGCTCCAAATAACGCCTCCAGAAAAAAGTTTTTCCTTAATTAAATTTTTTGCTTGCCTGCTTTTCCTACTCGGAATCCAGATCAAAGAGTGAAGTGGGCATGGGAGAGAGATAGGTATATTCCAAAGGTATGGAAACAAATAAAATAAAATAAAATAAAATAAATAAATATCTTAGTAATATTATTTGAAATTTTTAATTCTGTTGGTTAATTGAATTAAGTCTCAATCCTTCAAGTCTGCATAGCTTGGTTGGGGTCCAATAACCCAGTCTAATGCCTATCATTTTCTTTTTCCTATACCAAAATCTCCAACGAAGGGTTCTGCTATGTTCAATAAATCTCCCAGGAAAACAAGTACCACGTCCCTTCTCTAGCTGCTGATATGCATTTCTCATCCACCTCTCTTTTGCAGCCTCAAATCACCAACATCTGGATTCAATTGTGAAGCTTGTTTCCCTTAGGCACTGAGTCTAGAGTACCTGATTGCCCTCCAAGACTAATATCTGAAGTTCAGTGAGTTTCTGAGGGCTGGGCACTGCATGTCCTCTCATGTCACAACAGAATAAGGCAAGTAGCAAATGAATGTAAACAAAGTGTGATAAGCCATCACATCAGTTTGTGTGACTGGTAAAGGCATTATGGAGGAATTAACAGTAGAACTGTCCCTGTCCCTCTGTCTACTTCAGCTCTCTCACAGTTGAGACCACTTGTGCCCACACTTCCTTCCCTGCCTTGTTAGATAGATTCTATTCATTTCCTATCCCACAATCAATCAAGGCAGGAATTGCACAGAAGCCCCATATCAAATTCCATTGGTTAATGGAATTCTTAACCTAGAACTAGAATCTGAAGGCTTCCATTTTATCCCCTTTGCTCCTTACCCCTTTTCACCTCTAACAGTTCAAATGATTTTGATAAACCATCCCTTTAATTCAACATGGATGTCACATGGAAACACAAGCTAGACCAGTTCATCTTATCAGAGAACTATAATTCAGCAAGTTGAACCAGGCAGGTATGGTTTCTTTGGTCTTTCATAATGCCTTGGTGTGAATGATGTGAGAAAGTGATCAAAGGAACAAGTAATGTTCATTTATAATACTAAGTAATATTATTTAATTTAAATTCCTCATATTTAGCTTTCTTCCCCACTGTAAGGAACTGTGTTTTATTCATTTTAATCCAGGTTAGTTCTTGATACATGAATTATACTCAATAAATGCTTAACTTGATTAGTTAATTAATATAAAAACCAGATGCAGACTATGAAATGCAGAGCTGGAATGATCTCTCAACAAAAGTATTCCCTATTCCCTATTTTCCTCCTTGTTTTCTCTATATCTGGAATAGATTTCTACCTTGTTTCTTCACTGTGTCCTTTGTCTACTTACCCTAACTGGAAGTTCAATTTCTTTATAGGACTGAACTTTATCTTAAACTCAACTGGTGACTAAAATACAAAGGCCAACTAATTTTTGGTAACCATTCTTTCAGAGGGTTGAGTCATATTCTTTGTACTTCCATCCCTTTAGCAAATAGGCTTGCTCTATTTCAAATATCTCCCAAATCTATTGCAATCTCCCAAGATAAGATAGAGAATCACCTGGAATCCAGTTGGGACTTCCTGCATCTTATGTAAACCACACTTGTTCTTGCCATATCATTCAGACAGTAGGCCTTAGAAAGTTTCTGCTGCCTCCTAGTTCAGTACCTCTTTCCACCTTCTGCTTTACAAAGTGGATTGTTACCAAGCCTCAGCATCTTTTTCTAGTAGGTCTTTTAAAGATGGACAGTTTTGTTAGATAAGTATTTAAAGGTGTCTCAAGAAAAGGGATGAGCAAGAATATAGGGACAAAAAACCCACTTGGTTTTTTTTTTTAGGGAATGGAAAGTAGTCCTGTTTGGGATTTAAGGTTTATTTAAGAGATTAGATTGAAATGATTAATATGATGTGAATATAGATAACTGCACATAAGCTATATCCTCCTATATATAGAAATCTTGCATATTAATACAAATGACTGTCAAGATGGAACATTTAAACCTAAATATATTAGTACATCTTATAAAATAAAGTAGAAATGAGACATCTTTAGGTATGAGAGACACAAGGATTTGGAGATTAAGGTTTGGGTGTACAGTGGTGAGTAATATGAAAAAAAGAAGGTGCTAAAACATTCAAGGTATGCAAAGCAAAATAGATGAGTTAGACAAGACCTTCCCCCAGCAGGTATATCCTCTCTGATATGTTAAAATTCACAGGTGACTCTACAGGAGCCACCATTCTTTACAAATAAATTCAGTCCAGGCCATTGAGGATATAGGGCACACAACTTGGTAGGATAGATCTGCATTCAAATTTTGGCTCCTTTGTTCATCAGCTATGAGACTTTGGGCTATTTTTTCAACCTCTCTAATACTGTTTTCTTTTGTGAATTATAACACCTACCTCATGGACTGATAGAATAATTACATGAATTACATGAAATAATCTAAGTACAAATGTCCAAAACAGTGCCTGGGATATAATAAATGCTCAGTGAATGTTGGTTTTTCTTGCCTACTTAAAAGAATTTGTTCTTTCATGTGTGGCTGTTTCCACTAAGATAGTGATTAAATCTGCTTTTACTATTGAATAGAGGACTAAAGAGGAGAATTATAATTGACTTGTACTTTAAACAATTCTATTGACATTAAGAAACTATTAATAAACATGTAATCAATTTTAAAATCTTAACTATCAGAATGGTAGGATGAGAATGAGAGGAATGGAAAAAATGAGATAAATAAGAGCCTCAGGCAATAAACTCTAAATGAATAAGAAGTCCAAAGAAGTTATCGAGGCTAATATTATCCAATATGCTTCTTCTTCTTCCTTACCCAAATATTTTCCTATTTCCTTTCCTAGTACTTTTCAAGTCCAAATTCCTTCATGTGTTGAGAACCTAGTCCATACCAATAACTAACTATACTAGGGACTCAGGATAACACAACAGACAGAGTGAAATCTCTATCAGTGGAGAAAGACAGCTATAAAATATTATGATACATGTATGAGAGTTATTTACAGGATGCTATAAGAGCAGAAGTAAAGTGGAGTCTGGTTTTGCTTGAGGAAAGAAGGATACTTCATAAAAGAAGTGATAACTAAATCAAGCCTTGAAGATTGAGTGTAAATTAGATAGCGAAGTAAGGATATTTTAGTTAAAGTACATAACTATTTTTTCTCCTACTATCATCCACCCAACCATCAATATTTGTAGCACACATACACACACATACACGTAATCGTTCCTGTCCATTCTCTTACTTCTCTAATTTTCTAGGAATTACATTTATTGATGGAAGAGAAGATTAACTAATCAGGGACATGATTTATATCAATTATTGAGAATTCTTAGAAACTGAAGCAGTAAATTTCATTTAAAAGATGGTGACAGGTAATTGCTTCTTGTGATTACAGCACCATAAACTATTGCCTTTTACAGTAGACCTACTAAGCTGAGATTAAATAAATGAGTAGATCATAAACTTGAGAGTATATAAGAATCTTCAGAGAAACTTAATAAAAACTCAGATGCACAGGCAGTCACTCCACTTCCCTCTATCCCCATTTCTGAAACCATAATCTTTGCTTAGTCCTGTTGAATCAGAATCTGGCGATAAAGATTGTGTTTGAGAAACAAAAAAATTAAACTCTCCATGTAAGTTAATAGCTTTCTTGTTAAGAAATTTGCACCCATGTATATTTCCATTTGCATTTTACGGAAACAAATTTTGCTGTTATGTAGACATGCCCTCAGAGAATAATGAGTTTTGATATTTAGCAAGGGAAAAAATTTTTAATATTAATAAATTAATAATGTTCAAAACCTCTAAACCAGTTATATTTTCAAAGTGATTTAATTATATCTAATTATAACTATTTTATGTCTATACTTTAAGAAAAATATCTTCTTTTACATAATTTCTAAATATAAGAAATATAAGCAATTTCTAAAAATCATCAGAATTTTCTCAGACTACCAATGTTTATTTTTGTGTATGTCTTCATTAGTACAATTTGCTGAGTCAAATTGTAATAGCTTATTTTTTAAAAAGCAAAAATAGGTCATGAAATTTTGTTGTACAGATGACTATTTTGAAAAAAATAAAGAAGAGCAGATTAGAAAGAAATTTTATCTATTAGAAGTGGCAATCCAGATGGTGATATAACATAAGATGAGCTGTTACGCTGTCTTTGTTGCTATGTAACTTACTTATTTTAGTGAATGATTCTATCATCTTATATCCTAAAACTTTAGGAAAACAGCTGAGAGAAATGAGTAAGAATTTCATCTAATGAGATCCAAAATAGAATTAATTATGCAGTATTTTGGATTGATGTGGAGTTTTGGGTTGTTTTGGTTTTTTTGTTGCTGTTGTTGTTGTTTTTGTTTTTCATAAAATATATCATTATCGATGTATTAGTTTTCTACTGCTGTGTAAAAAGTTATCACAATCTGAATGGCTTAAAACAACTCACATTTATTGTCTTCCAGTTCCTTTGGGTCAGGAGTCTAGGTCTGGCTTAGCTCAGGATCTCACAAGGCTATAATCAAGGTATTGGCCTGGATGTATTCTCAATTGGAGGCTTGCCTGGAGAAGAATTAACTTCCAAGCTCATCTTGGTTATTGGCAGAATTCACCTCCTTGCAGCTGTATCACTGAGGGCTGTATGCTGGAAGCGACACTTAGTCTAGAGATCACCACAGTTCCCGCCCTTGTGATACTCTCCATAGACAGCTTACAATATGTTTGTTTCTTCAAGGCCAGCAAGAGAATCACTCTCTACAATCTGCTAAAATGGAGTCTAATATAATGTAACACAATTATGAAAGTGACGGCCCAACACTTTTGCCATGTTTGATGCCTTAACACAAGCTTGCTCCCAAAGAAAGGAGATTGATTATACTAGGTATGATTAAATAGGAGTCACCTTAAACCATTTTTCCAAATCAGAAACTATTGCACATTTGAAATGTACTTACTATCTTCTCCCTGTCTTAGAATAAATGTCTCTTGAGACCAGGAAAAGGTTAAAATAATATTGACTAGAAACTCACTTATTATGAATAAAAACTAGCCACAGAAACTATTCAGATATTTCCTTTAAAAGTTACCAATTGAGAAGTAAGGCAGAAGTTTGTTTCTCACACAACACACTGGCCTGAATGACAGGCCTGGCAGCTCAATTCCACAGTCATTCATAGACCCAGGTTCTTTCTTTATTTTTTTTAATTTTTTTTTTTGTGTGTTTTGTTTTGTTTTCAGGTTTTTTCTTTCAACTATATAACCCTAAAGTATTATCCTTGTCTCCTTGGGCAAAACAGAGCCAGAGACATGTTTATTTTCCAGAAAACAGGAAGGAGGAAAGAGGCAAAGTCCAGGGCAATAACTTCTACTCAAATCCCGTTGGCTCAAACATAGTTACAAAGTCCACATAGTGGCAAGGAAAATGAAATCTAGCTGCTGGCTGTACTGCCGTAAGCCCATGACAAAAAGAAGAAACAGATTATGGGAAACAAATAGCAGCCTGCTGTAACAGTAAAACAGTTAACGAGAGTTTCTCGTTAGGATAACAAATCAACTTCAAACTATAGCAGCTCTCTGATGACCTCGATTAGTGCATCACACCTAGAATGCAAGTGCGAGTCTTCTGACATGCAGGTATCCACTCACTTACAAAACAGAATTAACATGGGGTTTCTTGTGTTTGCCTTACAAGATTATTGTGATGAATAATCAGAGGATAGTATTTTTCAATATTACTCTCTTGAGCTTCATAGGCTGCCTCTGGTATGATAGTTGCACAAAGTATCAAAATTTTTCTTTTTGATCAAAATTATTCTTCTCAAGAAAATATAATAAAAATGTTAACACTTTTATTTTTTATAAAACTGTAAAAAATTCTCTTTTGAATATTCACAGCTTTTAATTTTCAAATTCTTAGTTTCCCAAATTGTATATAATTGTGATTTACCAAAGTATTATCTTCTTGTTTTTACAAGTCTCATTTGGCTTGTTTTAGACAGTACAAGCAAAATTCTTTCTCTATATGCAAAATGTCATGTTAAACAAATTGTCTCCTTTATAATACAAGTTTCTGGAAGAACTAAGCAAAAGGTTTTTCTTTTTTCCCCTGACACAGCAAATTATTATTAGTTTTTCTCAACCTGAATGTTTAACCTCCCTAAGTCATCTCTATGTGTCTCGTGATAATTATATGTGTAAAATATTATCTTTTCATGCAGTGATTATATACCCTAAAGAGTTTTGATACCCTATAGAGTATTTTAAGGTGCAAAGTCCCTGTTTATGACTGTAGATGAAACATAGTACCTGTCTATCACTGTACATTAGCCACAAAGAAAGGGCAAAAATAGGCATCCAGGTATATCACACTTAAAAATCTATCAGTACTAAATCTAATCCCAACACCCGCCTCTCTCACCACACATAACACACATATATACCATGCTGTTTCTCACTTAGTTCTTTGCTCAAACAAGCTTCCCTACATGGCTTTGCCTTTGGGTCCTCTTTTCTCAAACGAACTCATACTCATTTTTAGTACTCAGTTTAGTTATTTCTTCTAGGAGGTTTTCTGGGCCCCTCAGAATGAGTGCCCTCTTCCCTGCATATTTCTCTGATTACATTACTCTATCTCTTTTTGGGTCTTCCTCCTCAGTGGGCCAAGAACACCTTGAAGGCACCAATGCATTTTATTTCTTTTTATATTGTGATACCTAATGCAATGCCTCATACATGATACATACTCAATAAATGTGTGTTGAAAATATAAATTAATGAATTAAAAATATAATATCTGTGATAATATTTAATGGCATATTTTTGTGTTCAAGGGGTACTAGTTTAGGAGCCTATATTATCCAGGATTATTGTCAACATTAATTAAAATATTTATTTCAATGTTCTTTTTATAAAAAAGGAAAAAAAGTTACTTTGGTTCAGCATCTATTTTATGTAGATATATTTCTAGCACATAGTCTCACCTATTTATTCATTCAACAAATATTTACAGAGTACCTAGTATATGCCAGCAACTTTTTTAGTCAACAGAGATACACAGTAAAAAAAAAAGAAATCTCCACCTTCATAGAACAGGAATATGGGGTAGGGGGGAGTCAGGGAGAGGATGAGATAGAAAGTAAGCAAGAAAAATTAGTAAAATATGTTTAATAGTGCTAACTGCTAAGATTAGCAGGAAATGTGAATAGGAAATGCAGAAGTAGGGGTTAACTTTAAATTGAATGGGCATAACAGGTCTTATTGAGAAAATGAATTTGAGTAAAAGACTTAAATAAAGAGAAAGTAATAGCTGTGCATTTAACTGGGAAGAAACAAATGATAGTAAGATAAAAACTGAGAACTTTATTTTAAATTTACCAAGATAGAGGTCATTGTGGCCTTTCAATAGAGTGGTAGAGGTGAAAATTTGATTGACGTAGGTTCAAGAGAAAACGGGAGGAGAGAATTTTGCAAAAACAAGTCCTATTCAATCTTCCAAACAACTGTGTGAAGTGAGTAGTTTTTGTTCACTTATAGATGAAACTGAAGCTCAAATATATTAAATAATTTGCCTAAAGAACTCATAAGAGGTAGAGTTGGGATTTTAATCTGAGCCAAATCTATTTCCCCAAGAGTCTTCCAAATTAGCAAATTGTTCATTGGCTCTTTTGGAAATATTAATAAGCTATTCAATGTCATCGCCACTGCAGAGTAAATAATTTTAAAATAATAATTGATATATAACTGATCATTATTACAAAAAATATGATTTAACTACAAAGTCATCAAATAAATGATTACATGAAAATGTGAACACTGAATCCAACACTTGGCAAAGTATACAATTTAAGGCAGGAAAAATGTCCTGCACAGATACTGGTTCGACAAAACCTAAGATTAAAGAGTGTTCACGCATCCTCCTTACAAAGCATTAAATAAAGCAAACTATATCCACAATTTAAAAGTTAGTAAGGCTGAGGCTGTACTCTCCTTAAAGCTAATAGGAATTCGAAATGAAATTACTGTAATAGATGGAGAGATTTTTTTCATATTCTCATTCCCTAAGTGTGTATGTGTGTGTATTTACTTTCCTATAGATTGTTTTTCTGGTTTTATACACTTATGTGGTGTCAGAAAATTTGATAGAAGAGACAGACATAAATTTTACAAGGATAATATATCATACAGATAAAGTAGGAGAATGTTTTAAAAATTATTTTCTTATGGAAAATTACAAAAATAAAAAATATGTGGAATTATATAACAAATTTCCATGTGCCCACAATTCAGCACCAACAGTTACCAACTCATGGCCAATTCTGTTTCATCTTTATCCTCACTTCCTCCTCCCACTGTCAATTATTTTGAAGTAAACAGACATCATATCATTTTATCTGTATATATTTTAGTGTGAGAAGAGTCAAAAATAAGTTCAAGTTCTACAGGAATAATGATTTCTAATTTAGACAACCACATGGTCTAGGACAGATTAAATTTTGGAACGCACTTTGTTTCTAACTGCTTTTCAAATTGTACTTCTGGGTCCTCCATATTCTGGTCCTATCCTACAAATACAAAGTATTTCCCACCTTGTCTTCTGTTCTGGTCAGTCCTCTCTCTTACTCTCCTTCATTGGTGCCACATTCAAACCTCTGTTTATCTCTCTCAGGTCCAGAATACCACTGCCCCCTGTTCAAAGGCAACACTCTTTTGCAGCTCAAATGTAACTTCCTTCAAGAAGTCTGCTCTGAGTAATATGAATCACAGAAATCTTTCCATTTCTTAACCCTATTGCTGTTATAGTTTGACCTTCACCATGCAAGTTTTGTTACATATATTTTTCCATATATGTTTTCTCAACTTCATTAAAAGTTCTTATAGAACAGGAAGTATAATTTATAATTGATTTGTATCTTAAGCTCTATACCACCTGCCACAGAACTGGTTATATAGCAAGTGTTTAATGAATATGTATTAATTTATTAATGGATTTAGTGGGGTCAAATATCTACATAAAACTGGAAATGCCAGATTGAGATTCTTAGCACATAATATATTTATTTAAATTTGCAAATTGCTAAACTTCTCCCAAAGAGAAATTTACTAATAACCTAAAACCCCTTAGCACATTTTAAAAAATCAAGGCTCTAATTTAAATTCTTTAATTTGAGATTTACCTAATCATGATAATAGTCTTGACATAGATTTCTTCGGTATTTATTTCTTATAAAGTCCCTGAAAGTCATCTCCTTAAGGAGTACCAGGAACACTTCAGTGAAGAATGAATGATCCCTCTTATTTCAAGAGAGTTCATCATAAACGCTGAGTAGGGGACAGCCTCAAAAATAGCAGTACTCAATCTATTTCACTTATATTGCAAGGTGTTTGAAAATGTAATATTTTTATATGCTGAATCAATTTGATTTCTCTATATGACTTGCCATTCATATTTTTTCTTTTTCTACTCAAGCCTATGATTTTAATAGTGATTTCATATAGCGACAAACACGTGAATGAAAGTAATGTGGAATTTGTCATTACTCTATTTGTCATTATTCTATTTGTCATTATTCTATTCATAGACACAATGATATTATGAAAATTTGATATTAAAATTCACTCCATGGTAATCTTAGGAAGAAAATAAGCTGACTATCTTGATAATATTTATTAAAACATATGGAGTAGGTATTGACAACCTTTAGAAGTTATTATTTCCTAGTCTATTTATCAATTGCAGACTCTTTTACAGCATGTCAACTTTTGTTTTCATTTCATTTATGTGCCCCTAAGTACTTAATGAGAGGAGTAATTGGAGTTACGGTGCTAATTTCATGAAGGAGCAGGAAAAAAGATTCCCGTCTATGATAATACTTGGAAGAAGGTACTATCCAAGTGAACCGAACATAGTCCAATCTAAATCTTAATCCCTAAAAGGAGAAAGTTAAAGGAGAAAGAGGGGATTGGAAGCTCCCCTCCAAACTCCCCTCAGATGCTAGAAGGTCTGAGTACGAACACTAAGCAACCTCAGGTTTCAGCCCTAAGACGAAAAATAGAAATAGCTCTGTGACTCAGAATCATTAAAATAAATGATACCTAAAATATATTGAGGGCTAAATATGTGTTATTGTACTAAATACTTTGCAAGCATTATTTCATTTTAACTTAATCACAAATCTATAAAGTGAATATTATTTTATGTTCATATTGCTGCTGAGGAGCTGAGAGCTCTGGGGCATTAACCTAAAGCCCCTATATTTAGCTTTCCTTCATACTACCTCTCTATTATTTTAAACCTCCTCCCCCAAAATAGTCCATTTCCATAGGACTTTATCTTAGCACTTATTCTCCAATGTATGTCATGATCTATATCCCAAGCCCCAAAGTCAAAACCTCTTGCTATAACTGGTTAATATAAGCTTATTCCTTTGCACAAAATCTTAATGTAACCAGTAGCTTTAGTGTTGCTCTTACTCACTGTCTTTCATTGTAAAATGCTAATCATTTGACAAGATAGTAACCATTATCAAATATAGATCTAAGTCTTAGGACTTTAATTCAGTCTTCTCTTCTCTGATTGAAATGATATTCTAAGGTCTGTATTTGATGTTTTCCTTTGTCATGATACAAGCAACCTGCCTGTCCAGTCCTCAGAACTATGCTTCGGGTCTTCATCCAATCTTTTGGACATGTATCCTCATGTCTATCTCCCATAAATAACCCTTTCAACTACCAGGTTCCTAGTCTCCCCTCCTCCTGGGATCCAACAAAGTTAATTCTGTTCCTCTGCTTATTCAGCTTCTATTCTACAGAGAAGGAAGTCACTGCCTGAGATGACTTGGTTTCTTTCCACCACCACCCACCCCACAGAAAAATAACTTTCAGAAATCTTTCTGGTTCCAAACCCCTTATGGATGATACTTTCAAACTCAATATTTACTCAGCAGAATTATTCTTGAATAGAAGTATGAGTTTGCACCCAAAATTGTAATATAATTAAAACTATCTTTCAGTATCTTTTGGTGTACTCCAAATAGATGATGTCTAATGAATCGAGCCAGCAGGGCCATCTGTTGACACATACAACAATGGGGAAATGTGGACTCAAATCTTCCTGGTTTTGCCTTTTTCACTTTCATCCTCCATTACGTTCCCACTCCACAAAAGAACAGTCCAAATGCTGCCAGCCATGGCACTTCAATCAGCTCTGCCCTCCTTGGAAGCTGTACTACCACATAAACTTATTTTTTCTTCTCCATTTCACTCAAAACAAACAAACAAAAAATGACCCCTAACTTTTTCTCAATCGAACTCCTTTGACAAGCAAATTTACATTATCATGGAATTAATTATAACATCTTCATGTTTTATCCTTCTTGATAATAACTATGTATTTAATGAACATAGAAAGAAAAACAATATAAGCCAAAAGAATATATTCTAGTTCTGAAGTTTTAGGAAATGTGATAAAAGACAAATTAGAGGCCCAGAGATTTTTCTTTATGCCTCTACGTAACACCTACTAAAAATAGCACTGTTGTTTGACCTTGGAGTTGTGTTTCCAAATTTCATATAAAAATATACCCTATTTAGAAAAGAGAAATGGTTATTTCTTGAGCACTCACTCCATGCCTATGTACTGTGAGTTTTGACTATGCAATTTCATTTAATTCCCAGTAACAGTCCTGATCAATAGGTATTATTATCCATTTTTAAAGAAACTGGGGCACAAGATTTGTTGAACTCAAATTTTCCTCAGTTAAATAAACCAAGAATTACAACTCAGGTGTGCCTGACTCCCAATCGTGATCCTTATTCATACTGCTCAATTTAACCTATCCCACTGATTGGGTGTATTGCCTAAATCACTGCTATACATTCATCACAGATGTACCAAGAGTGTGGCCAATTATTCACCTTCTACTAATAAAAGTTTTAGGAAGTAAGAACCTTGTTTTGATATTTTATAGTGTTTAGCACGAACATGATATTTTATAGTGTTTAGCCTAGTGTTTAGCACGAACATGCTAGCAGTTGTGGTAGGCAGAATGATGGTTCCCAAAGTTGTCCACACCTTAATCTCTAGATCCTGTCGATATGTTACAGTATATGGTAAAAAGGACTTTACAGATGTGATTAAGGGTATAAATCTTCACAGGGGAAGATTATACTGGGTTATCCCAGTGGACCCAACCTAATCCTATGGATCTTAAAAGTGAAGAACCTTTGATTTTCTGGCCAAGATGGCAGAATAAGTAAATGTTGTGTTTGCCTCCTCTCATGACCACATCAAAATTACAACTAAACTTCAGAACAACCACCTAAAGTCCAGCTGAACAGAAGTCCTACAACTAAGGACATATAGAGGAAGCCACCTCAAGACTGGTAGGAAGGGTAGAGACATAAAACAGGCTGATCCCACACCCATGTGTGGCAGATAAAAATCGGGAGGGATATTTTAGCTGCAAAGTTTCCCCGTAAGGAATGAGAGGTCCCAGCTCCACACCAGGCTCCCCAGCCCAGGGTTAACTTTCATATATTATGTTTCAAACAGTGTTCAAAATATATTTGTCTTTGGGTGAATCTAATCACATTCACAAGGACCCATGTCCTGAGAGCTATGAACTTGATTACACTTGTTTTTATTCTTCCTGATCTAATGGTCATGTAAAATCAAGCGTCAGATCAAGCTGATTGCCTTCAACTCAAAGGGAAAAAAAAAAAAAAAAACATGTATTCTTTAATGGTGTTTAAGTGAATCAAAATACAAGAATAAGCTAGAGAGATGGGAGTTTTTAAGATTTTCAACAACATACTCCAGTTGACAGAATGACCTTCAGATACAATGGACCAGTATCTTACATGCCCTAGAAATGAGAGCTCATTCCTTGATGTAAAAAGATAGTCTTCGCCAGAACTTAGAAGACTCTGTACATACTTTTTCATGTTATTTCTATTTAACCAGCACTTTTTAAGTAAACTATTCATTAAAATATATTTTTGGGTCCCTGAATTTGACTAAAAGAGTTTAAAATAAATCATTTTTTAAACCAAAACAGCCCTTCATCTAGCAAGTGCAGAACAACTAAAATGAAAGAGATCATAGATGAACTCTCAAAGTCAAAGATCAACAGAGAATAAAATAACAGAAGCACTTAAAGTAAAAAGTAGAGGAAAGTGGCAAACTAGGTAAAAGCAGGGTTCGCCTCCTCCTAGGTCCACACTGAAGTTAGAACCAGATTATAAAATCATCAACGTGGAGAATCTCCTGAAGTCCAGCTGATCAAAACTCGTATATCTGATAATATAAAGGAACCGCATGGAAGCTGGTAGGAGGGGCAAAATTGTGAATCAGGCTGGACCCGCACCCACAGGTGGAGGAGGATCACCAGGAGCAAGAGTGAGGCTGCAGAGGCTCCCCTGAAGGAGAGGGAGTCCTGGCCTCATTTAGGGGCTCAGGGTCCCAGCCCAGGGAAGAAGAGTTTCCACTAACTCTGTAAAAGCCAGAGGGGATTCCTGCCATCTGGGTGAGACAGAAGGAGACTAAAATCCCAGACACCCCTTTGAAGGATCCACGCATAGGCTCTCTGACCTGGGAACTCTCACCCAGAACATCGGCGGTGGGTCAGAGGCTTGCGTGGGATTCATTCTGAGAAAATCTGCATTACCTGGCACCATAATGAGGGCTAGAAGGGCAGCCACCATTGTACCTCCGTCAGGTCCCCCTGAGAGGCAATCTACAGACCATGCCAGCATAACCATACAGACCCCTTGCACAGGGCCATTAGGAAGCTCTGGCCTGAGGGGATCAGCCCACCTCACCAAACGTGCAGATTGCCCAGGGCTTTTGAGGCTGGATGGATGCCATGCCCTGCACTGATTCAAGGCCAGACATTCACAGCTGGCAGCCTGCGCTGTGAGTGCACATTTCAGAGACAGTTTCAGGCAGATCACTGCTGCCAACATGAACTTGGGCAGAACTCCGGGATCTGCGGGCCAGTCCCAGACAGCAGCTGGTCCTGCTGTGATCTGGGGTTTTCGTGGGAACGAGCAAATGGTTACCAAAGTTGCAGCAAGACTGAGGCTGCATTGATCTGATGGCCATTGTCTTCCTGAGACCCTGCCCCACCCAACCCATAAATTGCCCCACTGGCCCACTGACAATCAATGGCCACTGCACTGCCCTTCCCTTCTGGGTCTCCCAATCCACACAGGCAACAAACTTTAGCTGACACATTGTGGGCACTGCAAGGAAATCAGTTGTAGGCAGACCTCTGCTGTCTGCAAGAGTTGCAATATTGCATCAGGGAGCTCAGGGATCTGTGGGACCGCTCCAGATGGCAGCTGGTCTCACTGTGATCTGTGACTACAGCAGGAATGCCCAGGCACAGAAGTCACAGCAAAACTGAGGCCATATCAGCCTGATGGCCCTTGTCTCCCTGAGATCCCACTTCACTCAAGCCACAAAGTGCCTGCAGCCCACTGACAGGCCGCCACCACCACCCTGCTTTTCTCTGGGGCGGCACATCCTGCACAGGCAACAGACCTTGGTCAGCGCAATGAGCATATTTCGGGGAAAACAGTTGTAGGCAGACCACTGCTGACTGTATGAGCTATAATATCTCTTGAGAGGATCACAGGAATCTGTGAGACTGCCCCAGACAGCAGCTTGTCCCCCTGTGATCTGTGACTACTGCAGGAATATGCAGACACAGAAATTGCAGAAAACTGAGGCTGTTGGCCTGACAGTGCTTTACTCCCTGAGATCCTGTCCCATCCGATACACAAAGCTACAGGTTGACAGGCAGCTGCCCCTGCCCTGAGGTGGCGCATTCTGTGCAGTCAACAAATCTCAGCCGGCAAAGTTCAGGGAATACAGTGATGGGAAGATCACTGATACCAGCATAAGATACAGTCTCACTTGGGCAAATCTCAGGGGTTTTGTGGGCCCACCACAGACAACAGTAGGTCATGCAGTAATATCTGACTTTAGTGGGAGCCTGAAGTCCCAGAGCTGGCAGCAAATCTGGTGCTGTGTAGGTCTGACAGCCCCTTCCCTCACTTAACCCACAAACTACCTGTGGCAAGCCTGCTTCCAAGCAACCCAGTCCCATCCTGCGCTTTCTTTGGGTCACAAATTCAACATCAAACAGCACTCAGTTCGTGCGTCCCATGCAAAGCCCATTCATCTGGGAGAAGCATTCGGTGGTAGGCCACAAACTCACTCCCATGAGCTTCAGTAAGTCTTAAACAGAGCTTGAGTTGTTGCAGGTGACCTTGCTACAACTGGAAACTTGTACAGAGAGCCACAGAGACAGTGTTGGCATGTAAATTGACACTGCAGTGGCGGGGGAAAATTTACTCCATAGATCCAGGAAACTCCCAAGGTCCCTGCACCACCCAACATGCATACCACCCAGAAGTTCTTCCAGTTTCAGAGACTTACGGGCAACTGACAGGCAACGTGAGGCCTTGAGGAACACTGGTCCCTCTGTTAAACTGCCCTAGGTCAAGGACAGGGGATAACCAGACCACTGCCTATAATATTGTCTCTTCCACTTACCTATAGATCCAGCATAGACAACAACCATCTGCAGAATGCTTTGTAGCTCCCACGAAGTAGCCCTGAGCAATCAAAGGCAGTGGCTGACCTTGGCCTACTGGGGAGCCCCTTCCAAAGGGTCACGAAATCAATGCACCCAGAGGCTGGCACTAGACCACAACAGAACCACTCCTGACTAATCCAATGAGTGGAACATACAAAGGGTGGTTGCAGCAAGTACACGTGCCTGCTAGGGCAAATCCCACTCAGTGGGGTCAGCCCCCACACAGCAACTCTTATCCTGTGGGCACAGCCAATGCCCACATTTAATCAGCCTGAGCATTAATCCCAATACATTTGAGAACACTGAAATCATATCAACCCTCATCTCTGATCACAGTTGTATGAAACTAAAGTCTAACACCCGATTTTTTTTTTAATATTTTGGGTGTTATCACTCTGTATCTTTATCATCTATTATCAAACTGTCTATAATAATATTGGCTCCATTTAGAGATGATTTCTGTCTTTAGTACCCAAAATGTCAATGCCATATGTACATTCCTTAAAATGGGCAGAACAGAATGATTTAGGTTTCTCCTATGAGTATTTAAAGATTCTAATTAATGAAAATATAGCCTTTGTTTTCAGGTACAAAGTACAAGTACTAAGCTTTGAGCAACACAGGAGAGTGACTGTGGTTCCACAAGTGAAAAGAGCCTACCTAAAAGTTAAGAATCTCTGATGACATAGGATGGCACCTGGGTGTTGAGGGGGCTGATCACAAAAAGCTGAGGCCTTGGAAAGGATGACAGAAGACCCCTAGGTTCCTAAGGAAAGGGTAACCATGTTGGATGCTGATAGCTACCACTACCAGCAACTCTGCTGTGCTCACCATGTGTACTATTGTGGTATTGATGTGTGTCACCCCTACGTGGAAGCTTTAATTAATGAGAATTGATACAGAATTAATTAAGAATTAATGCAGAATTTAGTACACTCTCTTTCCACCTGCACTGGCAAATAACAACTTTTAAGATAGGGTGTGTTCCAGCACCCTGGTTCTTGGAATAAGGACATATAAACCAGGGTCTCAAATTCACTCCGGAGGGACAAGTCATGTGAATAAACCTTTGTGGCTGAAAGCCAATAAGAATGTACATATGAATTGACATAAGAATGTATCAAGTTTACATATATTTTTAACAATATATATAAAAGGAAGAAAATTTAAAGGCTCAATCTGAATTTAAGTTATCTAAATAAATAAACTAAAATGAGGTTAACACTATATTTATCCCATCAATAGTAATAAATTATTAAAATTACATTTAAATGTTACTTCCTGAAGCTACATCATGCTTTATGTATGTTGTATTTCATTAACCTCACTGAATTGTAACCTTCATACAAGTAATAGGGGAAAAATCATATTGGCTTCAAACACGTAATCTTAAATGAGAATAATAATAAAATATCATAGAATGTGTGTGCGTGTTGCTAGCTCCTTCAAGACTCCCAGGATCTTTTAAAGGCCTCTTCTGCCTAACCGAGTTATGTGTCATGTTTACAAGTAGTCACTGAAGCAATCACATTGGAGTGATTTTAGATCTTTCACCTCTTAATCTGTACAGATTCAGATTATTACAATATAAATCTTCCCTAAACCTAGTTTTAAAAAAAGAATAAAAAACAATATTGACCATTTTTAGATGATCTTTTAAACAGACAAACATAGCCACAATAATTCATGTTGAATAAGGGGAAATTTTTGCCTTTTATCATGTTATAAATGGACTCTTCCTTAATTACATCAAAAAATATACACAGAGAGATGCACATATTCTTACAAAAATTTCAAAGGATTTTCCATCGTCAGCAATTAGATTACGGTGTTCATTTCTGTGGTGTCCTTTGATGCTGTCTAGAGCTTTTTTAAATCACTCCTTGGTTGGTTTGAAATCATTTCTTTTTCTCATCAAGAATAAAGACAAAAGCGTGGATGTTTAGTCATTACAACTCCTTTAGATTTTAAAAACAACTTCCACTTATAGTATAAAGCTAGTGGATTCACACCATAGGAGTCTGCTTCTTTTAATGATCCCAAGGCCTTTGGCATAGAACCCATTCTGTGGGGTCCATTGCAAATCATCCACTTTGCGTTAACTTTCTCTCTGCTTAGTCTGTAAAAATTTTCCAGTAGAAGAACTGAAAGGCCAAGAAATCTTCATAGCCTCTATGAGCAGGCAGCAATGCGGACAGGAGACAAAGTAGGGAAGTTGAGTGTGTTTTGGCAGGGAGCCATGTTAAGAGACTGTTTTTGGCAACATTGAGAGTTGCTCTGTATTTATCTGTGATTGAAAGATGTGTAAATCATAGATCCAGCAGAAGTGCTTACACACAGTAGTCACCTTGTAAAAATGAGTGATTCTATAGCTTTTATTTGACATTGTTCTTATATAGACATATGACCAAACTCTAGTGAAAATACCAACTTAAAACACAGCTGTGACACTTGCTTTATGCTCTTGGAAAAATCATCTCATTGCTTATCTGACAACTCACTTCCAAGATATTTCTCTTTATTTTTCTTCCAAAATCCTCTTCCTTTATTTTTTATCTTCCATCTTTAGAACTGGAGATCTAGTGGAAAGGAATAATCTTCATTTCTCCCATGCATGAAATTATGTTCCTAAGTGTCTGAATGGTGTTATTGTTTTAATTATTATGTTATTGCAATATAGAAGATAGAAGCTTGAACTGTGGACCAAGATTGTCTGGGATCCCGGATTCTCTGGTTAAGCAATTTTACCAAGTACATTTGCCTCATATTCTTATGTGTCCCTTGAAGATAAAATTATTTAATAAACATAAAGATTTTAGAGCAGACTCTGGCACATAGTAACTGCTATATATGTGTTTTCTATTGTTACTCCTAGAAAAAGTAACATTTCATTGTAGAGCATCTACTTCTAATACAATCAGTCACAAGAAAATGTAATTATAGTGGTAAGGTTATAGTGAGGATGCCCAAATTTCCCAGAATAAAAGACTCAATTACATAACTATGTATGGTGTCATGTGGGTACTAGACTTATCAGAGGATAACTTCGTAAGTTGTATAAATGCCTAACCACTATGCTGTATACCTAAAACTAATATAATATTGAATGTCAACTGAAATTGAAAAAAATTTTTTAAAAAGACTCAATTACAGTTCAGCTGAGAGAAAGCCACTACTTCAACAGAGAGGTTAAACAGCCTTTGATCATTATAAATCTTTCCTTCTCTACCTAATAAACCCTGATCTCTGATGGTCACATCAACTTTCACCATAATCCTCCAGACATGGGTCCTTGAAAGCTCACTGAAGCAAAGACTTCGCCTGCATAGCCCCCATCTTATCACAATTCTCACAGAGTATGGGATAGGGGAGCGATAGGCACCTCTAAAGACCTGTAAACACTTGGCAGTGCAACAATCCACAGAGCAAAATCATCAGAGTCCCCACTGAAGTAAAATGACATATCCAGTCACTATTGCTGACCTCTTCAGTGGGTGCAATTAGAAGCAGAATAGTATTACCATCTTTTTTAAAAATAACAACTCATTTTATTCATTCATTTATTCATTCTTTCAATTTCTCATCTAAAAATCAGCTAAGCAGAGAAAAATGTTGAGACTTTCACTTTTATTAGGGAAGGACTTAGTAATTATTATCATTTCTCTCATTGAGGATAACTAGAAATTCGGGCAAAATATTTTTAAATTTTTTTTAAAACAACAAAATCTAACAAAATATCAAAGAATTTTCAAATCAAAACCTAGAGAAGTGAGAACAAAAAATAAGCCTGGCACTCAAAGTTTCTTTAACCAAAGGTCATTTGTCAATTTGAGTGGAGAAAGATCACCCTGAAAGAATTGTGCCTTTGCAGACTATTGGAGCTGCCAAAGCCCCAAATCCCAAATGAGGACCTCTTATAAACCAGACCCCAATTGCATCCCCAAAAACTGAAATTTAGAACTCAAAGGATAGATTTTTACGTAAGGTTATACATAGCTGAAGAGAAATTCATGAATTAAAAATAGATAAGAATTATCTAGAAGGTATACAGATTGACAAAGATCTAAAATGCAGAATAGAAAGATATAGAAGAGACAGTGAGCAGAAAGATAAATGGGAGAGAATGAAATAAAAACATTTTTTAAAGGTACAATTAATTCCCAGAATTAAGGAGAAACATTAACTCACAGATTCAAGAACCCCAGCAAATCACCTGCTGGATAAATAAAAAGAAATCCACATCTAGAAACAACATAGTAAAATTGGAGAAAAACAGAAATGAATAACACAGTCTCTTCTCACAAAGTACTTAGAACCTAAGAAGTTAGGGGCCAGGATAGGGAATATAACAGTCCTGTACAAGCCTTATTTTATGATTTAGTTTGGTTTTGATCATACACAATCAAACTTTACACACATGCTACTATTTTCTATTTTCTTGGATGCAAAATAACAGTTTTACTCTTTACTTAATCAGAATACAATTGTGGATCTGCAGGGAAAGCCCAGCTCTCTGGTCTCCCTCAGTTCCACAGGGACTCTCAGAGCAGCAAATGCAAATGTGAGTAGTCTAAGAAGCCCTCGTCAGTTCTCAGGAGCATAAAAGTGGCTCATGGACTCATTTTCATGTCAGTAGTCCAGAAGGGGCAGTCTACAGAAAGATCCCCACACACACATACAAGCATTCCAGAGGGATAAGTGCAGGTGGCAATTGTCAACATAACAAGTAATATCCGATACACTTTTCTTAACAAGACACATTCAGCTTAACAAATAACACGTTAAAATAAAATGCATATAATATTTTCATTCCCAAATAGAAGATAAAATTGTATCTCATAAATTTTCATATCTTGATACTCAGAAGAGTGCTTTACACACAAGAAACTGGTCATATCTATTGTATAGTGTACTTATTGCAGCATAACGAGTTTATCATTCCTCTCCAATACCAGTGTTTAATAGGTAACATGATATAATGGACCCAGACAGAATCAGGTTCTAGTCTCAATTCTGCTATTTATTAGCAGTGTGGCTTTATATGTTTTCCTTACTCACTCTGGGCCTCAGTTTCCTTGACAAGTTATTAGTGCAGTAGAAAACAATGGGACTGAATATATGATATATACCCCTAACCCACTACTTCAAGGTAATATCTTTCCTCGGTTCTATATTATACTTTCAGTTATCACCTTAAAATGTGGTAGACTCTGTGACTAGACTGCTTGGGTTAGAAACCCGGTTCTTAACACTTATTAAATGACGATAAGCAAGTTAGTTAAACTTCCCAGTGTTTTAGTTTCCTTGTCTATAAAATGAAGATGATTATAGAACCTTACTTTTAAGGTTATTGCAAATGTAAATGAGTAAATATATGTAAAGTGCTTACAACAATGCTTTGCACATAGTAAGCACTCAACTATTATTATTAATAATAGCTATTATTATTAACTTAAATGATGAAATTGCCATTTTTTGAGCAGTCAAATAGTGGCAATTTAATATCATTTAACAAAATATTTATGACCCTGCCACATGTCACCTGCAGGTACCTGCCCAAAGCTGAGCTAATCAATCTCTTCCTGAGGACTTTTTGATTTGGGACCAAGAGAAAGGTAGTTGATACTGAAAGATGTAAAGCTCAGGAGCCATTAGCAACAACATTTCCCATCATGTAGAGAGAGGAAGACACAGGAGAGGGACAGAGAGAGAGAGAGGGAGAGAATGAAATTAAGTCCATGAACAGAGTGAAGATGATAGACAGTATCCTGATGGCTTTTTGAGATCATTGCAGTTTTCTGCAATGCCCCTCTGAAGTCTCAGAGCTTATTTACTCTGAGATAACCCAGTATACTACCCGCCATGTCCCCACCACCAAATTAACCTTTTGCTCAAACTTTGAAATAAAATTTCTCTTTCTTAGAACCAAAGATATCCTACAAATATATTGTGTTTACAAGCTTAAAATAATCTCATTTATCTCAAAGGATTTTTGAACTTATTAAAGGAATAAATGTAACACATACGAAGATTTATTCAAAATATCTGACTCAAGAGAAAACATGAATAAATGGTGGTTTTTATTAATTCTATCACTGTGATCTAAGTTATCGGATGTACATGTTGTCAAAGACGTGGGATATACAGGGGGTTAGATTACATCATATGAGGCAAATGTGACTCAGTACTGTTGGAAACCTCTGCCTGGCCATTATGTTGTAGGAAAGCGCTTCTCCAAGTTTTAACTCTTTGAAAGTCTCCCAATTCTAACCTTAAAGAAATTAATCTGGTCTTAATTTATGAAATAAAATTTATTCAACCCCAAATTTGGCTTATGTTAAGGCTTTGTTCCAACTTATCTACTTTTTAAGGGACTGCCCTAAGACTCCTGACCCGTTTCTAAATTCTGATCTTTCCCTTCATGTATCTTGTTGGGTAGCCAGGTTTCCTACCCTCAGAACCCTCAGAAATCTCCATCCTGTTATCTATCTTGCCTTCCTCACTGGCCCGACTCCCAACCTCTGGAACTCTATTAGAATTAAAATTGCATTTAGCGAGGTCACTAGATACAAGGCCAATATCATATTTCAAAGCAATTTTATGTTTATATACCAGCAACAAATATGTATAAAATAAATTTAAGAAATGACACATTTACAATAGCATCATGAAACATATAACACCTAATAAGAAATTAAAATTGTTTTAATTAGCACAATCTCTACACAAAGACTATGTGACATTTTTGATAGAAATTAACCAAAACCTAAGTAAAAGGAGGGATATATCATGTTCATAATTTAAAAGACTCAATGAAAATTCTCTCCAAATTGATCTAAAGGGTCAACGTATTCCTCCTCCCCAAAAATATTTAGATCATATTTTATGGAAATGTGCAACATTTTTTAAATGACCAAGAATAACTGTGATAATCTTAAAGAACAAAAGTAAAAGACTTAGAAGTTTTTATAATAAAACTATAGTAATTAAGACAGTTGTAATATTGGTGCAAGAACAGAGAAGGTCTAGAAGAGAAAGTTCAGAAACAGAGCAAAAAAGAAAGTCCAGAAACAAACCCATACATGTAAGGACTCTTAATTTATAACAAAAATGACACTGCAAAATAGTGGAAAAGGATGGATTTTTCAATAAATAATCCTGAGCCAATTGGATAATCATATAGAATCAACTGAATGTTGACACCTAAGTAATACATACAAAAGTCAATTCCAGATGAACTGACTTTAGATTTATTGATCTAAATGTTAATGGTGAAATAATGAGGCTTCTGCAAAATAACACAAGAGGATATTTTCAAGAGTGTGTGATAAGCAAAGATTTTATAAACAGAACATTAAAATATTATTAATCATAAATGAAAATTAATGAGATTTTAAAGGTTAGCTACAGATTGGGAGACGATATCATCTGAAATGCTTTTAAACAAATGACACTTATGTCAAATATAAGGAATTATTCAATAGAGAAATGAGCAAAAGTCTAAGACACCTAAAAGAGGATATACAGATTGACAGTGAACATAGAAAAACATATTATTCTCATTAGCCATCAGAGAAATGCAAAATAAAACATGAAAAAAAAGTGCACACCCCAAATTAAGCCAAATTTATAATAGTCAAAATTAAGAAGGTTGACAAAACTAAGTGATACTGAAGATATGGAAAAACTGGGAATCTTGCATAATCTGGGGGGAATGCAAATTGGAAAAATATGTTTTGGAAAACTGTATGGCAATAGGGAGCAGTGGGAAGAGACTTTTGAAGTACTAGAAATATGCTATTTCTCTGTGTGGTGGTTACTCATTAAGCTGCATTCTTGTGATTTGTATAAATAGCACTATATATGTTACACTTTATTAAATATTTTTTTATTTAGCCTTTTGTTTTACTAGCCAAGTGATTTTCATGTGTTGATTAGGTATTTGATAGTAAGCTGATGGTAAATTGGATTTTAGTCCTTAATTTCAATGACAATATAACCTCAATTGTGAAAACTGACCTTACAAAATATTATAGCCAAATTATGAAAAAAATACATATGCCAACCTTTTATAACAAATAATTTACTGCATTTTAACTTCAGTAATATAATCACCCTCAGACTATATATGTAGAAAACCTCTGAGCAAAGGTAAAAATAGTTGACTAAACACGCTCTGACATCTGGGCTCAGTTAGTTAACAAACCTATTAGGTTCTTACCATATGTAACAGGAGCAGTGGTCCCCAACCTTTTTGGCACCAGGCACCAGTGCTCCTAAGAGAATCTAATGTCTGATGGTCTGAGGTGGAGCCAAGGAAGTAATGGTAGCTCAGGGGAGCAGCTGCAAATACAAATGAAGCTTCACTTGCTCTCAGGCCACTCACCTCCTTCTGTGCAGCTCAGTTCCTAACAAGCCATAGACCAGTACAGGTCTGCGGCCCGAGGTTTGGGGACCCCTGCTATAGAGAATTCAGAGAAGCATAGATTTGATCTCTTCCTAGAGGGTTTGAAATCTAATGGGGAAACTGTACTCAGGTACTTGAAAGAAGGCATTTATCATTTCGATGTATTAAATAATCATACTAAATTAATAATACAGATTGCAAAAAGGAAGAAATTATAGATAAGGTCTGGTAAAGGAATACTTTCTGCAGGAGGTGGTTTTAGCAATATTATGAAAAATATAGTTAGGGGACATCGAGCTTTGAAGGCTAATGATTAGATAAAGTTGAAATGCTTAAAATTAAATCATCACTGAATGTAATGAATGTTGGATACAGATTGAGTAAGGTTAGGAGATTGGGGAACCACTGCTTCTTTTGAGCCAAGAAATGATATGGTTTGCTACCTCAAAACACAGTTAATCATTCCTTCCTCCCATAACATGTAGCTTAATCTAATTCTGATTTTAATTACAGTTTGCTCTTCCTATGCTTATAGTACACATTAGATAATAACTAACCTTCTTGAAAGTAGGCATCAATTAAGTCATCTTTATTTCCCCTAGAACATTCAGGTTAGAGCCTTACACATGGTTCACACTCAAAAGTTGTGTGCTGAATAAATTAATCAATAATTAATCAATAAGACGGGTAAAAGAGATAGAGATACCCATCAACAAACACACCATAAATCTGGAGCTGTGGCTCTAATGAGTTAATTGTGAGATTGTGAAACTGAAAAGATACGATTGGAAATTAAACATTAGAAAAAGGCAAAACAATGTCCTAGGGAACATGAGAGAAAAGAAGATGTCTGTGAGAGCTAACTGCTAAAAAGCTCAAAAGCAGTCACGAGAGTCTCCTTAAAGAATTCTCGGCTCCTGAATTGGCAGTGGGTATTGAATGCTTTGTATACTGGGGATCAGCTCCTTTAGGACCAAGTAAGTTGATATGCACTCTCACCATGACTGTATTTACTCTTTTGGAAATCAATAGTTAAATCTAGTACTGTAATTACTTTGGGAAGTCATGAGATGAAACATGCTCTAAAAGAAGAAGCAAGTTATATACGTTCAATCATTTAGCTGCATTCAGCTTCTAATCATTATTACTGAAAATATTCAAAAATACACAGCAAAAAGAGAAGCATTCATTTTTCTTACAGCTTTTAACCAACTTAATTATATTTAAAGTGGCTTTTGGTGTACTTAAATAAAAAAGCATTACTATGCAGCTTTTGTAAAACAGATCCTGAGTAATTCCTGTCTCCTGGACCATGATCAAGTTGCATTTCCTCTTTACCTACCAGTGTTGAAGAGTACATTAACTGCACTAAAGCACATACTTCACTCAGTATAACATCTAAATCATAGTAGGTATTCAATAAATGCTTTTTTTCTTTTCTTCCGGTATACTAAACCAGATACAACATAAGTTAATTAGGGACCATGTAAAGATTTATGTTTTCTGTACAGAATGTTTTGCTTTCAAATAACCCTGACTCTACTAAGTAAATATTATTGTGTATATTATATTATTAAATTTTATAACGATTAAATTATGTTTGATAATTAAATTGCAGTAATTTAGTTAAATCGTTATGAAAATTAAATTATCTTCCATAGCTTGACATATAATCCTTCTCATCTTCAGGATCTTTAACTTCTTGGAATCCCATATTAAGTACATTCTAAATGGATGTGCTCTTTTTAGAAAAATGCATTATCCTACGTCACCAACATCAAAGCAACTTCTGTAGAACTCTAATTACTCTTACAGAATTAAATGAGCAAGGAGAAATCATTGCTTTACACCATGGTTTAAAGCTATGCAGGATATAATAGGAATCTGATGAAAGTCTAGTATCTGTATTACCATACACGTGGACACATATAGAATACCAAATCAAATATAAAATTAGTTTAATAAAATTGAGTATGACTGATTGACTATTGCAACCAATGTGTAACTATAAAAACCAGAAAGAGATCCACAGGTTATACTTCTAGCAGGAAAACTCTCCCTAGTGTACTGCTTTGACTGTCATAGGACTCAGTACATTCCACATAGTCAGTAATTATAAAGTCATAATTGTACAGGTTTCTAAATGTCATAAGTCTAATCTGTACCTCACCTAATTGGCCAACATGTTAGACTAGTTTGTTCATTGGTGTTTTTGAATAAACAATCAAACAAACAAACAAACGGTTACTAGGAAAATGAGCTAACATGCCTCCTGGTGAATTCTGAGATCACATATATGCCATGTTTTCTTCCAGGTGAAATATTTCTTTGACATAATTATTTATAATACACAGAGCTAGAGCTTCATTTGTTATGTTCAATGAACAAGTTGAACCATATTCTATCAAAATGTAAAGTTTTAAATTATAGATTATTTCTAGTTATTAATAGGGAAAATGGTGTAAACACTACACTTCCTCCCTGTGCTTATAATAGTGTCTTCTAATACAACTGTCTAATGTGGCATGAGCTTTGTCTAAGGAGACTGTCAGTTATATGCAAGATTTCTTTTTTCCCCCCTTTTCTCTTTCCTTGACAACTGTTGTTTGATAAATGCTGTGTGATAGAGGAAGTGGTATTTGGTTGATGTGTGGTGGGTAAGAAAGTACTGCGTTCTCAAATAAATGACAGAAATTTCTTCCTGACAAAAGAAGTAAACATTAGAAATGAACTCTGAATATGCCTGCAATAGATAAACAGACCACAACCATATAAGTAATGCCTTGATTTCTCTATAACACAAAGTGTCCAATAGTCACCAATGAGAGAGAATCCCTAAGTGAAAACAAACCTCAATTTTATGTGCATCTCTGCTGCAACTAGAATTCAAACCTCAGAGGACGCTTGCTTCTCTTATGCACATTGGGTCTACAATTGAAAATAAAATACATGTGTAGTTAATGATATCTGAAAGGTACAACTGGTACCTTGTGTGACACAGTTAGGGAAGCAGACAATTCTGGGAAAACTGTGGGTTTAGTCCATAAAGAATTCCTGCTTTGAAATATTCACCCTAAAATTAAGAATCACAACGCTTCCCCTAGAGAACATGAATGCCAAGCCAGATTCACAGAGCAAATTTAAACTGTAATATTTTCAAGTCTGAAACCTCTTGAGTAATTTTGAATAATGCCTAGTGTGGATTAATAACTTTATGTATCACATAATCTTAGAAAGACTCAAGAATCACGCATCTGATTCCAAGGCGAGGGGAGATTGGTGGAAATTGCAGAAGATCCTGTTTGAAAATTAACTGTGAAGGATCTCAAGATCCAGCCTTCTTTGAATTCAATAAGGAAATGCTTTTTTTCCTCAAGTACTTTCTTGATACATTCCAAGGCACTTGGAGCTTTCTAAGATTATTTTAGCTAATCCAGTAAAATTCAATAATAATATTTCTAAACTTTCAAAAATCATGCTTTTTATAGGATAGGGGGCAATAAAGAAGGGGAAAACCCAAGTAAGCATTCCTACATTCATACCTGTGTACGTATGTATAAAAGCAACAAAAGTAGCTGAACAGTTGGTATTACTGTTCATTGCTAGCCTAGGACTTCCATTCAGAAGATAAAATGGAAAGTAAAATTGACATACTCAATATCTAGAAAAAAATTTTCAATTAATAATGCCTAGAAAATAATATTCCTTTTCAATTAAAAAATTTCACAGCAATAGAAAAATATTTAAGTTGGATTTTTGACAAAATAACTTTTAATCCTAAAGTTGTTTTTTAACTTTGTTACAGATTCAAATTTTTAAGTGAGATTGTATGGAATTCCTAATTCTCTGTCATCAATTTTCAAATCTACCTTGTTTCATTTTTCTATTAAAAAGAACTTTGGTAACCCTTGATCTGATACTGCCCTTTCTGTTTCATTCTTTTCTCCAATCTCTTTCTCTTAGGGCTCTTAAAGCATGTACATTCTTGGCCTAATGAGAAAGTTCGTACTTAGAAATCTCCATAAAGGACATGCCTCAAAAATTATCTTTGAACTGCTCAATATCTGTTATAGTTGGTGCCAGGAAATGATGGTTACTAATGTCTTGTGAGTATTTTAGGATTTTTATAACCATGTTATATTGTCTAGAATCTAGTTCAAGAATTTTTGGAGAACCTTATTTTTACGTGACATTGCTCTGTCTTTAAGATATAATCTAGTGATGCAATCTTCAATTTTGTTTTTTTTTTTTCAAGAATCCTTTAGCATTTATTAAATTTCAGACTTTTCATTTTTATATCTAAATTTATTTCTTCTATTTTTACACAGTCAATGCTTCTATAATCTCAATTTTTCCTCACTTAAAAAAAATAAATTATTTTGGTCTACTTGCAATAATAGTATCTAATTATCTTTGAATTTTGATAGTAATTATATTTGTTTAATCAATGTATTCCATCACTTTCTCATCTATGATATATATGAACTAAATCAAACATAATCAATCTTGTTTTGGGACTTTTCTTTCACAATACCTTTTGACATACCCAGACACATTCACACACAAAAGCAGCCTTCAGAATTTGCTGCTTCCAGTGCTATCTGTATGACACCCTTGGCAGTCTCTTCAGATTCAAGGATTATAACTGTATCAGAGCTGGCTCCCTAGACATCCCTAGAATTCTTGGAAAGGAAAGGTTACAAGCACATAGGAGTTTAGAGTGAGAAGAGATTATCTCTATACCAAACCTCTCATCTTTCAGATGAGCAGACTGAGCCCTGAGCAAGGGACATGCCTAAGGTCTAGGCTCCAGTTCACAGGACCAAGAGCCAGGAATTAGAAGAGCATTCCTTGGCCTGTTTCAGGGTTGAAGACTAACAAGTTAGTTAACTAGATGGTCCTCAGCCTCTTTACTTTAAAATGATAGTTTTGTGTCTCTTAGGAAAGATGTGTCTAATGAGTCGACTTTAAAACAACTTCATTTACTTAGAGAAAGAAATAATTAAATATGTGCTAATGTAAAGGATAAGAAAAAAAATAGTGCTAAACTCCTTCCCGCAAGTGTTTTGCTAATCTTTTGTAATTATATATTGTCTTCAAGCCTAAGTTTCCTCTTTAGATAAATGATATTAACAAGAAATTCTGATTAAGTTTTTCTGGCATTTACCAGCCATGAAAATAAGTGCCATATAAATACATAAAAACATAACAAGCTAAGCATGTGCTGACTATTTACAGAATTAGATTACTACATATAAAAGAATTTAATATTCCATGTGAAAAAAATAGATGATCCTATGTGAATTTCTGTGAAATTTTTATTGTAGACTATTCCATGTGAATTTCCACATCAATTACATTTATTTTCAAACAAACTTCTCCAGAGGCAAATAAAAAAAATTATTATGTGTGTGTGTGGTATATATTGATACATACACATACAGAAATACATATATAGAAATAGGGACTCTTTAACTGGACCATTTTTTGTGAAATGCTTTAACTGATCTCCAAGTTTTATAGATAAATATCTTGTATGTTTTACAGATAAGTATGATAATTATACTACTACTGGTGGTTATTATTATTCCACTAGTTTTATTTTGCAAATTCCATAAAAAAATAAATACATACAAATATACATACATACATACATTCATACATACATACATACATACATACATACATGCATACATACATATGGACCACTGGAACATGATGATTCAAAAAATTCAATCACAAAATGTGGGGTCACATTATAGTGAGAGCAATAGTTGATATGTTGCCTCAATTCTGATGATCTTTACTCACTCTTCATCTCATCAGCTCACTCACCTAACCCACACTCTGCCTAGGTATTATAGACTGAATTGTGTTTCCAAAAAAATTCTTATGTTGAAGCTTTAACCCCAAATGTGACTGCGTATGGAGATAGGGTCTTTAAGAAGGTAACAATGGTTAAATGAGGTTTAAGAGTGAAGCCCAATTCCAGTAGAACTGGTGCTCTTAAAAGAAGAGGAAGACTCCAAGAATGGGAGAGCACAAAGAATGGCCATGTGAGGACACAGGGAGAAGGCAGCCACCTGCAAGGACAGAGGCTTCGGGAGAAACCAGGTTGGTTGGCACCTCGATCTTACACTTTGAGCCTCCAGAACTATGAGAAAATAAATGTCTGTTGTTTAAGCCACCCAGCCTGTGGTATTTTGTTATGGCAGCCTTAGCAGATGATATACTAAGCAGGACCATTAAAACCATAAAGTCCAAATACTTCTGTTACCACAACAGCCTATCCTTCTGGCTTACTACTTTTTCACTCCTAATACCTTACTCTCTACTCTCATTGAGAACTCTAATCCCCAACGGTGAATTTTCTTCTCACTTAAATTCTTCTCCAGTTATTCATAAGATAGGTCCAATCAGTAGGAAGCTTATATGTCTACCCTGCAACATTTTGCAGCACATGATGGCAGAAAATAAGGGAGGAACATATAACCTATCTCTTCTAAAACCCTCTTATCATTATCCTTAACTGATTATCCCACTTAATGTTTTACCCCAGCCACACTTGCCTTACTAGACCCCAAATCTGAATCAATAGAATTATTTCATTTATCTATTCTAACATCTATTTCAACAAGCACTGCTGAAGAAAATCAAACAAGTTTAATTTGGTATCCACAGATTTGGGCTGCCTATGTCTCTGTTCAATTTCCTTTTCCATTTTCCTGTTTCAAACATTTCACTTTTTTCTTCAAATTTCACAAGTGTTATCACCCTCTTCAGGCTTTAGCAAATGACTTTGCCTCCTGCTTCACTGAAAAATCCAGGGCTTCAGGATTTGCCCTCCCCATCACCTTGGAAGGGGCAAACTTTTCCATTCATTTCTGCATCATAAAGGATATGTTTCTCAGTCATTCCCTCTCTCCTTTCTTACTAAGTTTATAATATCTTGATCTTATCCTGTCCCAAACAAGAATTTTTATTTCCTATTAAAACAAAACAAAACAAAACAAAAATCTCAACCCTAAAACTACTGTCAGCAACCATCTTATTTCTTACCTTTCCTTCATAGCTAGGTTTTACAAAACACATCTATGTTTGATCTCTTCAACTCTTCATCACATATTCATGAAACCTTCCATTATAACCTGGCATCAGCACTATCATTCCACTAACCAGAGGTCAGCAAACTTTTTCTCTAAAGACCCAGATTGTAAATATTTTAGGTTTTGCAGGCCATATGGTTTATATTCCAACTACTCAGCTTTGTTGTTACAGCATGAAAATAAACATAGACAATACATAAACAAATGATGTTAGCTGTATTCCAACAAAACTTTTTACAAATATTGAAATTAAAATTTACTATAATGTTCAAATATAGCAAAATATTTTTGTACTTTTTATTTTTTCAATAATTTAAAAATATAAAAAAAACATTCTTAGTTTATCAGCCACACAAAAACAAGTGGCAGGTCAATTTGGCCCATGGGTAATAGTTTTCAGATTTCTATACTAAACCTAGTTTTCTCATACTGCCAGTGATTGTCATATTACCTACAAACCAACAGGTGTTTCTATCATTCTTACTTCAATTGACTTCTTCAAAATTGTCCTCCAGATCACTCCTTCTGGAAGCTCTTCATTTACCCATATTTTATAACATTACTCTTCTGTTTTATTTTTCTTCTGTCTGAACATTTTTTCCCTGTTTTCCTTTCTGGGCCTCTGAATTCCAACTGCCCCTTACATGTCAGTGTTCCCCAGGCTCACACATAAGCTTACTTCTCTTCACATTATATTATGAACTCGCTGATTAGATGATCATATCCATGGCCTCAACAATGATGTATGTCTCCCAAATCAGCTCCATCACTGATCCTTGATTTCTCTTCTGAACTCCAGATACAGATATAATTTATATTTCTATCTAGATACTCTAAAAGCATTCAAATGTAACTTTTCCTAGGCTGAGGCAAGCATATATCCTTGAAGTTTTTCATCAATGAACAATTATTCATCCATTTGTCCAGACTAAAAAAAAAAAAAATCCACAATTTGTCTTACCCAGGTGCTTCTATTTTCTCTCTTTCTTTTCCTCTTCCTCTCTCTCTCTCTTCCTCCATCTCTTTCTCTCTCTCTCCCTCCCTCCCTCCCTCCCTCCCTCCCTCCTCCTTTCCCCCTCCCACCCCTCTCCCATACTGTTGGGTCTATCTCCTTAAAATTTCTCCTTAAAACTTCTCTCCAGCACCACTACTTCAGTTTGGATCTTGATTGTTTCTGTCCTGGAGTATTATGCTAGTCAGCCATGCTGGTTATTCTTTATTTCCCATCATCTTTCCACCTCAAGGTACTTTCTCCACATTTGTCTATCCTTCTTAATGCCCCCAAGAGACTCACCTCTACTTACTGCAACACCCAGCTTTCCTTTTCTGGTATTTTCTACTGGGTTCAATTTCTGGTAATAGCCACAGGGCAGTAACAGCGTCCTAGTGTCATGGTTCCCCGGTTTACCATCTTTTGTTAATTCCCTTAACCATGTCCACACCCCTTTAAGTCGTCAGTAATTTCTCTACAGTTAAGCCTTCTGAAAGTTCCATCTGTTTTCTGACAAGACTCTAGCTGAAACACAAGCTAACACAGATTCTTGGTTACAGTTCATTCCCATCCATTACATACTACCACTAGACTAATACAGCTTAGTCGCAAATCTGATTACAGTTCCTCAATGACCTACAGTGGCTTTCAAGTTAAAGTCCATATCCCTTAGCTTAGCTCACAAAGCCTTCTATGATTTGATCATATCTATCAATCTAGCCTTATCTTCCACATTACTTTTACCTACCATAAACAGAAAACTATTTGCTACTGCTAAAAAAAAAAAAAAAAAAAAAAAAAAAGAAATGGCATTCATTCCTCCTCTTTCTATTCTGTTTTTTTCTTGATGGAATTCTTTAGTCTCTCCCTTCAGCTAGCTAACTTCTACTTTTTAAAAATTCAGCCTAAATGCCTCCTCTTCTAGTATCTCCCAGTCTCATTTATATGCCCACCAATGTATATATAGTAGTCCCCCCTTATCCATGGTTTCATTTCCCATAATTTCAGTTATCTACCATTAACCTCAGTCTGAAAATATTAAATGGAAAATTCTAGAAATAAACCTTTCATAAATTTTAAATTGTACACGGTTCTGAATAGTATGAAATTTCTCGCTATCCTGCTCATCCTGTCTGGGACATGAATCATCCCTTTGTCCAGCATATCCATGTTATATATGCTTCCCACCCATTGGTCATTTAATAGCCATCTGGGTTATCAGATCGACTATCACCGTATCTCAGTGCTTGTATTCAAGTAACCCTTATTTTACTAATAATTGCCCCAAAGCACAAGAGCTGTGATGCCGACAATTCAGTTATGCCAAAAAGAAGCCATAAAGTGCTGCCTTTAAGTGAAAAGGTGAATACAGTCAATAAGATATTTTGAGAGAAACTACATTTACATAAGTTTTATTTCAGCATATTGTTATAATTGCTCCATTTTATTATTTGTTATTCTTATATTTCTTACTGTGTATAATTTATAAATTAAACTTTATCATAGGTATGTATAGGAAAAAGCATAGAATACATAGGGTTCAATACTATCAGTGGTTTCAGGGATCCACTGGAGGGTCTTGGAACATACTCTCTCCCCTCCAGATTAGAAAGACTACTGTATACCTATCACATTTTCACCAGACTTTAGTAGTAATTATGGATTAACATTTGTTTCCCTTCTAGTATGAAACTTCCAAGGGCAGGTAACATAGCTTACTTTACTTTGTTGGTCCCAGGTACAAAGCAGAGAGCCCTCAACTGGTGCATCCCTTCTCTCTTCTTAGCAGAAACAAAATAAGAAAATGTTCTCTCCTTCCTGATCACTCTTAAAAGTTCCTAAATATTTCAAAATTCTTATCTAGGGCCTTGACTCCTCAATATCACTCTACATAATGGAAAAATAATCACTAGATATTCTTCTCAGACCAGAGTCTAAGGGATGATAGTAAATGGATACCTCTGGAGGTCATAGTTTTAGCAGTCACTCTTGCAAAAGATAGATTGGCCCCTTCCAAGGCACATGGCTAAGAAGAGGAGTCTGAGAGCAATAGGAAAACATTTTCAATAGAGCTAAACAGTCAGACATGTACTGGAAACATATTTCCCAGTTCCTGGCCTTGGGAATTTCATAGGGTATTTGTGTGTATTTACTTGTCTTTGAGAGACTTTAGAGTCAAGTTCTTAGGAGAAAGTAGGCACAGTATCCTTAAAAAGATTGATTCAGTCACTTCTTTCACCATCCTGATCTTTCCCTATACTCCTAAAGAGATAGACACAGACAGACAAGTGACAGAGACAAAGAAAGAGAAAGGTTGACACTGACTAGAATGTGATAGCATAGTCATTTCCTGAATGATAAATCTAATTGTTAAAATGTTCCCCTTTTTATAACAAGAGCACTTTCCCCCTACATCTAAAGTTTCCATGTCAGGCAATAGAAATGGATGCAGAGATGGTGCAGGGACTCTAACCATCACCCTATGACTTTCACTCAGCCACTGAAAGCTCCACACACCCTCAAATTATATGCATGATTTTGGTTTGTAAATCAGCATGGTAATGAGCTCTACACAAATAACTCAGAGAGTTCAATAGAAAAAATAATAATAATGAAAAGGAACAATGAGGAAGTAAGAGTTTTGTGCTCAAAATAAATAAATACAGTTGGGCTTCTTGAATCTGTGGGTGCTGATCCTCTTTGCCTAGAAAGAATAAGGACAGAATAAGTAATAGGGAGGAAAATACAGTTTAAAAATAAGAAAGATGTCCTGAAGAGTAATGAGAAACAAGAAACAGTAACAGAGCAATATTGTATACTTTCAATAAAAACAAGCTAAATGAAAACAATTGTTTTTAAAAGGGGGAAAAAAACTCCCAACAGGTTAGAGTTAAATATGAAACTAGTGACAAAAGTGCAAATAAACATGCATAGGAAATGGTTAACAGTATTTTGTAAGTACAATCATGAGAGTATTAATACAGGATAAGTCTGTCATTAAATATTTTGGCAATAGCCTGATAAAGAACCAACAGGACTTTTCACACAGTACCTTAAAAGCCTGTCTTATCCTTGGGGTTTCTGCAGCCAATGAAAGTTTGTCATGATGATGTAATGCTCCTGAGTTGTTTCAGCACCGAGTATGTGGTCACCGGATATCATGCCTGAGATATAGGTAAGTTTCTGGATCAAATCTTTCTTTCCAGCCTGTTTCCCTGCTTAAATTAATTTCAGCAGAGATCATTTGTTTCTCATCTATTTTACTATCTCTGAACAATTTTTTTTTAACGTGGGCTAGGGTTATTATAGAATTGTAAAGACAGCTGGTAAACAAAATGATGGGATCTTAGAGTCAATTTTCCTGTTATTACTATGAAGGCTTTTACTCCTCAGCAGTTTATCATCACCTCTGAGGGAAAGAACAGCAAACAGTGTTATATTTTATTTGTTAAGAGAGCTCTCATCATTTAACAAACAAGTTTTACTAGAAAGATATTTTCAAGGAGATGGAAAGATTTATTTTTAAGGATTTACAGTGAATTTGACTTGTTAAGTGAGCCCCATTCAACTGTAAGCAGAAAATAAAGTTTCAATGTTTATTTTGAGTAGAGAATACATATATAGGTCTTACTCTCACAAAGAGAGAGAGCAAGAACACGAATTTTTTTTTTCAATTTTTAATTAAGTTAAAAATAATTTTAAAAGAAAAATAAAGTTAAGGATTTAGTAACCTTTAAGTGGCCTAAAGTTATATGAAGTTAAATGGAGAAAAGTTAAATATAAATGAATAAACCAGTTACAATACAAGGATGTAAAGATGCTTTTATATATAAGCACCATTTTTAAATTTAGAGTACTTTTAAAATTTGAACTGGGTACCCAGCACAACCAATGGATATGTAGCTCTTTATTTTCTCTTCATAGTACCCTCTGCAGATGTGGAAAATTGTAAAGAACTCTTTTTGATGCCAGTCAAACAATATACATTCAAGCAATGTCAATTATAGAAAACAATTATTCAAATAATTCAAAGTTAAAAAAAAAAATCAAGAGGGTACTGGGGAAAAGAGTACCCCAAGAGGAGAGGGCCACAGAGAAGGGAGGAGTCTAATGATGCATTACGGAGACGCTTATTGAATTATCCAGATATTTGTCATCTTCCACCTTAAATCTGATCCTATAGACACAGATTCTGAGAAGGAAATCTAAAATAAGAGTGTGCAAAAGAATTATCTTCAGCAATGGGAAATAGCAGAAAATGTTGTGTTACAGAATTTCTAACAGGAAAAATATATATTTTTTGTTTTGTAGAACTTGATGTCTGATGGATACTGATGCATGTTTCCCTTTATTAAAAACTTTTCAACTTTCTAGCCTGAAAGCTACTCTACTTTACCCTCATCTGAGTTACCAAGTACACATCGTTTTCCAATGCATTTTCATTCACTTTACATTCCAAAGAACTCAGTCATCTCTACCATACTTCCTAAATGGTGAATAGATGCTTCACCCCATACATGAAAAAATTATCCTCCTCTCTTTTGTTCCTCAGTTAACTCAAATTAATAACTGAAATCCCCAATATTTGGTATTTTAAAGTAATCTCTTTATAAAGTTAAAAAATGTATTAGTCAGTAAACATTTCCAAGAAAGGCAAATGGTGTGGATAAGGTAGAGAACAATGAGAACAACAGGAAATTACCCAGTTTCTGATACAGAGTTTATTTGGCTTTAGGGCTTGGTTTACACTGAAAGCCTGGACCTTTATTTATCACAGAGCTTTGGTGCAGCACACTGTAGCTCATTAAGCTTGGGTTCCCAAGTCTCACAGCACCCAGCTGGAAGCAGAAAGGGCATCCATGTGGAGTAAAGCACAACTCATTAGCCTGTCAAGCAGGCCTTTGGAGAGGCCTAGAAGGAACCTGCCTGGGGTTCTGCTTGATCTAGGAAACCTCTTTGATTCTCACTCTAAGATTCAGCTATGCAGAAAAATTCAGGAATTTTAAAAACTCTGTTTCATAAGGAAGATATTGCTTGAGGAAAGACCTTAAGACATGATCTGAGCACTAATGGGGATCAATAACATGCCCTTGTGATTCATCCTGAGGACAGAGCAGAATGTGCAAAAGACAATCCAGGGCAGATCTCTTTGTACTCATAAGATCAGAAAGTTATAGTCCAATTTCAGCATTCTTGATAACAGAAGGTTATACCTATCCAAAAGACAGCCTAGAGGATTTGTAAGTTCACAAAGTCCAGTAACCCAGAAAAATAAATTCGGTTGGGAAAAATCTGTTACAGAACTCTACTGTATATAATAGCTGTCGTTCAATTTTAAGATCATGTAAAATGTCACACTTTTCATTTCATCCAAAAAGCCTTTTTTTCCATTAAGTAATATCATCTTCCACAAACAGAAATGGTCTAGGCTCATTTAGTTCTTTATCCTACCCATTTATTCGATGGAAAGGGAGGCAAGTTAGTGTCACTGTTAGAAGAAAAGAATGACAATAGCAAGGGAAAAAGAAGTTAGCTATGCATCCCCAGAGTGAATATCGGGAGGGAGTGCACTCCCTAAATGCACAGAAGATTTGGATTTGGGAGCATATGTGAGGAGGAAGGGTAGGCCTTTAGTAGTTATGCTCAATTATAATTCCACAGTAAAGGTCACTGGCACCTACCATGTGCCAAGCACGAGATGAGACGGTGAGTACACAAAGATGTCCTTAAAGAATTTTCAGTTTTCCTTTAATGGTTAAGTCTTAAAAATAGACTAGGTATTCATGAAACACAGTAAAGTATGAGTATGTGATAAAAGGAGACTGGTCATACATCCCAGTTTGCAAAAGACGGTCCCCATTTATGCTGTTTATCATGGTATAGTTATCACTAGCATGTTGGTTCATTTTTAAAAGGGCCCTAGCTTGTCACTTATAAAAGAAGAACCTTTAAAATATTCAAAATATGAGTTGAAGGAGGAGGATCATTAAGCTGGGCAAGAAATCATGAGGCCCTGACTCAAAGTAGTGGTCATGGTGATAGGCAGAAGCAAACGACATCCATGACCTCTCCCTTTAGAAACAGCACATCCCCCTCCTTTGGAAGAACTTCTCCTGTCCCTTTGAGGGATGTCTCTGTGTGTGGGTAAATTAAGGGCCCTCTGCTTTCTCCAAGCCAAGGGGTGGGCATTTGACCAGTGGGCCAATCAACAGGACACTCTCTCCTGGAACTCGCCCCTTTAGCAGAACGATAAGAAAAGAGAAGAGGGAGGGAAGCTTGGCGATTATTCAATCCAGCAGCAGCATAAAGACAATCCCAACAAGCAGCTCCTATACTGGCATGGCCCCTGCTGTCTCTGGGTCTGTTTCTTCAACTTTCCTTTCATTCAGCTGAGTTTCCTCATAGCCTTCCAATAAATATTATTTTGGTTTAAAGTAGCCAGAGTTTGGTTTGTGCTACTCACGACCCATAAACTCGCATTGATACCATTGCTGCCAGTATGCTGCATTTAATAGACGCAGGGGAAGAACAAACAAAAAGCAAGTGGAAGCGCTCACGAGCTGGCACTTTAGTGCTTTTTTCTACTCTATCTTAACCGTTATTTTTGTAAGTGAACTGCAGCCATAATCTCCCTATGCCACTTTAATATAGTTTGTAAAACTGCTGTATCTCTTTCGTTGCTCCAATCATCACGTACCAGCACATACACAGAAATGGGGTTTGCATTGAAAAAGATCATTGTTAGTACTGAATTTGAACTCTGCTACTGAGAGTTCAATAGCCCAGGATTTCTGTCTCTTTACCTCTTGTGATGGTTCCAGTACTACACAGGGGCCACACAAACAAAAGGCTAAGATTTAATTTAAAACAAACAAAACCAAAACGTAATTCGCAAACAGATCTTTTCTTAGAGGTTATTTGTCAGTGAAAGAAATGGGTGTGGGTAACCAGATGTACGTTTTTATTTTGGCCATTGTTCTTTAAACTATTCAAGGCATGGAGTGATGCCTCTGCAGCTGTAACACAGCTAGAGGGTGCTGAGCAGCAATCTGACTTCAGAGCACACTCTGTCTTCACCTAGGGGGAACAAACAAAAACTGGGGAGGGCAAAACTACACACTGTGATTGGCTGGCTTTTGATGCAGCGTACACTCTAACATCCTGAAATATGGAATGCAGAAAGTCTCCACAGATGCACTCTGCTGCAGTTCTTGAAAGGCAGGAACAAATTTAAACTGGGTCTTATAAAAACAAATGACATCATTCCTGCATACTCCAAAAAGCTGTAGCCCCGATGGAACATTTTCCCATTTTCCCCTTTGCTCTTTATGTGTCTGAGTGCAGGACTTCAGGTTTTTATGCTGCATGTTTAACTGGTCAAATCTTGCAGGGAATAACCTTTCATCACTTGCCTCTAAAAATAATAAAATCCAAGAAGAAAATATAGAGGCCTGTAAAAGTTCATTTAAACTTACATTTAATCTCCATGCTGCTGTTATCTAGAGACATGACAGCACATGGGAAGAATTCTGGTGATTTGAAGGAAACAATAACAAAATACTGTATTGGGGACTGTCATCATGGAAAATGTGGCACTGATTTATTTTGGGTGGCCTTCATAGTACAGTGTGCAGTGCTGGTGATGGGAAGATGAAGATTTCCATTTAGGGATTTTTCTGGGTTTACATTGTTAGCTGCAAAAGTAATCAGGGATCTGTTATAGCTGAGATAGTCGGCTTAGGGCTATACTGAAACACTGTCTTAGATGTACTGTTTCTCATTGCAGAATTCTACCAAAAAAATAAAAGATTTATAAGTCCAAAAGTTTTTTAAAACACAGTAAAATTAGCTGACTTTTAAAATATTGTTTAATAACCTAGACACCTAACCTAGAAATATAATGATGAATCTTTAACATATCAAAATGTGATGGAAATTTTCTTATTGAGAAAACATTTGTTTTATAGTTATTAATAATGTAGTTAATTAAACTATATTATATACTTGGAATTTGCTAAGATAGTAGATCTTAAAAGTTCTCAGCAGAAGAAAAGATATTATAACTATGTGCGATGATATTTGTTAACTATACTCATGATGGTAAATCATTTCACAATATCAAATCACATTGTATACCTGAAATTAATAAAATGTTACATGTCAATTACATCTCAATTTTAAAATAAACAGATAACGAAAAAAAATGTTTAATCACCATCTTTAGCCAAAGGCTATTCCAGGAAGTTCCATACTTTTCAGTGTCAGTCCTATAAAGGCAACTGCATGGACATGAACAGTGAGAGCCCACGAAGTCATAAAGCCTACCTGTTTCCTCAGTACCATCCCCTAAACCCAGACCTATTTTTCAGTTCCCAAAGCTAATTCTGGAAACTACTTTTCTTTATTAAGTAAACTACTAAAATCTTTTCAGTTCAATTTTCTTCAATGTTATTATCAAATGGCAAAAAAAAAAAAAATTAATCTCAAACTACAAGGATGAATTTTAGGTTAAAAACCATATAACATGACTTGAGCTGAGGTAAGTACATGGCACCCTATACCCTTCAAACTTGCAGTGATTTATTTAGGAAGCAGAGGGAAGATAATGGTTGCCTTTCTCTCTGAAATGAAACCAGCCCAAGGAGAATCTAAAAGAGAAATGAAGAAACAAATCCGAATGTCCATCCTCCTTGTACATTAATTTTCCATCTTTGTTTTTGATTTTTTGTTATTTATGATCCCTTTGATCTTCAAACTTAAAGGTGATCTTGGAGAATCCCATTCTTTTCCATGACTTTATTAAATGATAGCTACTGTGTAGACACAAAGAGCCTATACCAGTAAAATCAAGAACAATCTCTAAGATAAATAGAGATACATTTACTAGTCAGGAAATGCAATAGACTATTTGATTAAATAAGCATTTCTTTATTATCAAGGATGATATAATTTATTTTCATTACCCTCCTTCAAAATTTCCCTCTCATTTGAAAAAACAAACTTAAAAGAATTTTTGCACAATTTTATTCAATTATCTGAAATTGTTTCTATTTAATTCTTCTTATGGGGACTAAAGGTGATTTCCTCTTGCTATCATCTTTTTATTTTATTTATTTATTTATTTATTTAATCATTAAGGATACTTTTTATGTGTATGGAGTTTGATTCCCAGGCTGAGAAAGAAAGAGAACTTTCATCATTTTTCTAGTTTTTCTAAACATCTACTACTTTTTCTCTTTGTTATTTTGTCTTTCTTTCACCTCCCTGCAACATTGGAGCAAAGGAAACAGTACTAGAAGTTTGGGGGTTTTAGAGGCTGCTTGATTCCTCTCAACCCAGAGTCACTTGAGCCTTAATTTTTTAAAATATTTTCTAAAATAAGAGGTCGAAATTAGGATGATTATTTGACAATTTCTAAATTCTACTCCCTCTGCTTTGAATTCTCTCCCTGGCAATGCACATGCTGAAAGTTTTATATCAAAACTGACTATGGGATTTCCTTTTAAAACATGTCTTCCTAGCACTTGAAACTGAGAGTTTATTAAAAACTTAGGGAAATATTTGGAAACTAAAGGAACCTGAATTCAATTTGTTCTTGCTGATAATTGCTGGGTAACTTAAGACAAGTTGGTGTCATTTAGAAAATATAATTGAAATTTTATTATTAATCAAATTTGCCCAAAATTTGGTATGAAAAAAACTGCCTAATACTGACATAATTATATATCCACTCCAATTGATAAGGAAAGGACATAAAAAGGTGTTGTAAAGGGCATATACGGGGTTCAAGAACAGAAAATCACCAGTGAAGCATTAATTGAATCACATTGCTTAGAACTTTCCAATGTCTTTCCACCTCTTTCAAAGAAAGTCCAATGCCCTTGCAAAGCCTGGATTTCCTTCTATACTCTGGTTCCTGTCTGATCTTAGCTTCTCCCTTGTCCTCATTCACTCAATTCCAGCCACAGTAAACTCTTTGCAGTTTATTGAACAGTCCAAACATATGTCAGCCACAGGACCTTTGCATAAACTAATTGCCATGTCTGGAACAGTGTTCCTCCAGATCTCCACATGCTAGCTCTTGTGTTTCTTTCAGATCTCTGCTTCAAATGCCATCTTTTTGGTAAGACCTTCCCTGACCACATTATGCAAAATAGCAGCCTCCACTATCAGTCGATAGTACTTGCTATTTTCAATATCCTTGATCCCCTATATCCTTCTTTAGTTTTGCCAGAGCATATATAAACATCTGACAATTTATGTACTTGTTGATTTGTTTGTCTGTCTTCCCCCACAGGAAGGCAAGTTCACTTGGGACATTAACTTGGTTTTGTTCCCCAATGTCTACCAAATTCCCAGCACAAAGTGGGGATTCAGTAAATATTTGTTGAAGAAATGAAAGATGACTGAACTTCCAATTTTTAAATCCTAAGATAATTTCATATTTCTAAGACCTCTTTATTTTTGTGTCTTTGCAGAAAAATTATACTTATCTTTGTTTCTGACTCTTAAATCAGTGGAGTTGTCATTAGAGATATTTAACATTGAAATATAAACCCAGAATTTTTTTCATGTTTAAAATTAGACATTAGTGTTAATGACATTTTTTCAAATATAATCCTCTTTTGTTTCTTTATTATTATACATATTGCCTTCTCTCTTCTTTCCTTGCTTAAAAACTTAAAAACTAAAATTCACTGGTCTGTCCCATGAATTCTCAGACAAGAATTTCCTTGATTGGTTTCAATCTGTGTTGCATTTGGCTCCAGCACAGAAAGCTCTCCCTCATCTTCTCTTCATTTTCAATGTCAATGTCTCTGAAGCTCTTGAAACTTGGAACTACTCTCTCTCAATTAATTTTCCTGATTTCTGTCTGCTGTGGCCCTACCCTCACCACACGTTGTCTTTTCTTTCCCTGCTGGGAATTCTGCTATTTGAGGTTACTCCAGCTGTAATCTTTGGACAAATACAGTAGACTGAGATTTCTCATGGAATCTCATGAATCTCATGAAGCCATTTGAGCAAAGAAGTCCTCAATTTTGATGAGTCATGTAAAAGATTTGCTTCAAAACAAGCTAATTTGTTCCTTTCCTTAATAGCAGTAAATTGAGAAACATAAATATGTTAATACAGAGCTAAAGGTTAACTTATTTTTCCTGTGTTTCTACACTTTTTATGCTTTTTTAACTCAAGCATAAAACTCTTTTTATAGAGCGCTAAACTTTAAAGAATTTAGGACATGATACTTGTCTGTCTTCTATAATTTCACAAACTACCACATGCTGATAAAATCCTGCCACTTAGCCTCTTCTTTTTTTCCTACTCCTAAGTCCCACATGGGTCTGAAATTTGTATATAAACACTGCTGTCCAGTAGAACTTTTTGCAATGATGGGAATGTTCTATATCTGCACTGTTTAATACAGTTGCCACTAGCCACATGTGGCTACTGAGCACTTGAAATATGACTAATGTAACTGAGAAACTGAGTTTTTAACTTCCAGAAGGGCATCCTTAATGAAGATAAATTTCCCCTACTGAACATGGAAAAAGTAGATAACACTCAGCCAATTTTGCAATCTACATCTACATCTACCTCCAAACTCCACATCCTTTTCTTCTCTGGGTCACACACTTTATTACTCCCCATGTTTTTCAAGCAAATTTCTTAGAAAAATGAAACTGCAAAACTACTTTGATAGCCAACTGTCAGGTGTCTGTAATGAGAGTACACATTTATCAATAATACAATGAACCCAGGATTTATATTAACTGTGGGTTTAGAATCTTACACACTGACTCTTCTACCACGAAAATAGAATATACTTCAATTCATTCCTCTCGACCACACTGTACAGGCTCTTGTAGGCCGTGATTTCCAGATAGCAAGATTCAGAATGTAAGGAGAAAGTGACATGAAGACCTTGATAACCAAATTTCTAAAATATCACAAATATTTAATTACATAAATTTTAAATTCTTCCATTTTTGTCAATGCATTATTATTAGCTGTGATATTTTGACATTAGGTGAAAATTAACAGTGTTCTTAACAATGCTGTGAAGAAAACATAAAATGTCAAGCTTAACCAAATGAATTTACTAACTTCACGAGTGTTTATGAAATAATATAGGAATACTTGATTCTTAAATTTTCAATATTTATAATTACAGAACTACCTCTATATTATGGGTCATATCAAAATTTTACGTATATTTGCTTCTTTGCGTTTTTACGTGGGAGTCCCTTTTTAATATTCTCTAGACATCGAGTCTGCACAGAGTTGATACAATGGTGCCCCACAAGCGAGTAGGACATTAGCCTGTAGCCAGACAAAATATTGTGGAAAGCTTGGAGGAGAGAGAAACACTTGCTTACAGCTCTACAGTGCCTATTCTGCAGATAAATATTTTTGAGCTACTCCTCAAACAAAACAAATTGAAAAGACAGCAATTATACTATCCTAGGAGAGTTATAATACGCATTGACATATTAAAGATTTTGAGAAGTCTAGTAGGAAAAAAAACTTGTTAACATTTTTTAAACTCAGTGTTTCTCTGTGAATTTGGCCTTAGAATACTTTTTCTCATAACATCTTAATAGCCCATGGAAATAATGTTCCAGAGACTACATTTAGGGGAATCCTAAATGTAGTCATGAAGCTATCCTAAATCTTGGCATGAAGCTATTCTTAAGTATCGATTTCTTGTTTCCCAGTATTCTGGCATATTCTATATCTAGATATGTTTCATAGATTCAGAAACCTTACAGAGTGTACAGATTATAGATATATGAGAGGTTTCCAAGAGGTCAATAAGACAAATAAATAAATAATAAACAAACAAACAAATAAATAAAGTCCACCATGTATTCCTAGAGTCCCCACCAAGAACTTTTCTAACGATCTGTAGTTGCTTTGCCTAGAGGCTCCAAACATATTTGGTATCACAATTGCTCATCAAGCTATCAATTTGTCATTAATTGCAGATGCAATTAGCTATATGATTATTCTCTAAAAGGCTCTTGTCGACAAAATTTCCCCCACTGAAAATATCTGGAAGGTCTGCTACAACTAGCAGTTCCAAGGACCAGATGACACCTGGAAATTTTCATGCTTTGCCTTAGGTTTAGCATGCTCTGTCTGAGACGACAGGAATGAGACCTCCTAAACAACTTTGTTATGTCTGTGTAAGGACTGCCTATGAAACTACTGTGTGGCAAAAATGAAAATATCTTTGAAAGTTAAAAAGGCATCATTAAAATCATTTTTCTTCAGGAACAAGACTGTTAATGGCTTCTTCAAAACAGAAAAAGATTTGCAAGGTGTCTAGATATTAGAATTTTATAGTTCTGAGTTACGTTTTATCTACCTAATAAGTGCTATCTCCAGACCACTTATGTATGTGACTCTCTTTGAAAATACCTTTATCTAATCCACAGATTCTTCTCTAGTAAAGATCTCTATCCATGCTTTTAAACTATTTTTAAGAAGTTGAAACCAGGCTACGGCAGCATAATGCAATGAAATAATGTATAAAAGATGAACTTTAGAGTCAGACGTACGCTCAAATCCCTACTCTAACAATTATAAACTATGTAACCGTGGGAAGCTATTAACTTTTCTGAATGTCAGTTTATCTGTGAAATGTGTACTGCAGCACCTATGACAAATAGTCAAGAGAATCCCTTGAGATAGTATATGTAAAACATTTATAACAAGTCTTGGAAAATAGTAAAATGTGCTAAAAAAAAAAAAAAATGAAGATTATTACTCTAAACTATGATTTTGGTATAGGAAAACTTTCAGAATTGTTTTCTCTGTATATAGTTTCTAGAATATAATATTGAAGCATCCATTTCTTTAAAGCACATACCATAGTGATTACATACCTTTACTAAACAAATGTTCAAGTCACTAAAGACTGGGAAATAAGAGAAAGTCCTGGCTACTGAAAGGTTACAACTGAGTCGGGGCAACAGCCACAATGCAAATCACAGCATCATATCACAGCAGGCGTATTACTAGAAATGTGTGATCACAGTGGTGTGGAAAGACAAGAAGTAGCAAATTCTGCCCTCGTAAGCAGGCTCGGCTTCTTAATGAAGAAAGCAGAGGACCTGTGCCCTGAAGAACCAGGGGTACCTGCTGGTTAGAGGAGAATGGGAAAGGTCTTTCAGCAGATGTATCAAGAAATGAGATGTTCACTGGGGCTAGAGAATACATGTGTGAGGCTTAGAGGAAGGACAAGAAGAACAAAGTTCAAGACTGTCCATGTAAGAGGTGGGAGAAGCCAAGACTGATCAGACTAGAAAGAAAAAGGAAATAAGGTAATTAAGTTATTGAACATTTACTATGGCTAGCATTATACCAGACGTTTTATCTATACTTTTGCATCTAAATCATATGACAACACTATGAGATGAGTAATATTATCTGTGTTGTGCAGATGAGGAAAGTGTGGCTCTCATAAATTAAGCAAGTTACCCAAACTTATATAAGAAGAAATTGAAGAAACTTGGATTCTAGTTTCATTTCCCTTCTCTGGTCAGTGTACTCACACTCCTGTGATGGCAATGCCCTGAAGAACTCAGGGTTCCACTGCTGTCATCATCATCGTTATGGTTCATTAACAACAATTTTTGAGAACCTGCTATGTTTAGGCACTGTTCTAGGCTCTCGGGCACAGAGGTGAACAAAGCCACCACTGCTCACATGGACCTGACATTAAAGTGAGCAAAACAGATAATGAAAAATAGTTTCAAAATACAACCATAAAGTCAAGTCTAGTTGTGATAAGTGACAAAGGAAAAAGCGTAATATGGTGTAATGGGAACGAGAACAACAGAAATGCTGTTTTAGACATAGTGTTAAAGTCAGATTTGTCCAGGGATTTAATATTTGAGCTGAGACCTGAATAAAGCAGAGATTAGACTTGGAACTAAGAGGAACTGCAAAGGCAAAACCTTTTGAGCAGAAGTACAATAGTCACGTCTGGGAAGTGGTAAAAGTTAAACATGGTTGGAACAGAGTGAGAGAGTGAAAGAAAATGGTCAGCAGGTACCACGTCATGAAGGTCCTTTAAAGACCTCAAAGGTGATAATAAAATTAAAACAACAAAAAACTTTCACTTACTGAGATAGGCACTATACTAATAAGACACATGCATTAGTCAGTCTATTACTCACAAAAATTCTATACTTGGGTATCACTATTATCCCTCAAGAAAACTGAAGCTTAGAGGAATTTATTAAAATGACCAAAGTCACACATTTACTAAATGTTGGAGCTGGGATTTGAACCCAAGTCTGTCTGACACCAGAGGCCATTATCTTTCCATGATGCTGTCACTATAGACATATCTCTACAATCAAAATTTACATGCAGTTTATTGGTGAAAATTCTGTGAAGTTCAAGTACAATAAATATGGCTGTAGGTACTTCTAACTATAATAGATGGGTTGAATTACATTCTCCAGTTATTACTACAATTAAATTTTATTTTCAGTCACATTTTTCTGCTCTTAACACAGTAAAGATTCTCATTGAATGTTCAAATCCACAATAATTTTGTACTAGCATTTATTTAAGATATAAAATAATCAAATTGTTATAACATCTAGTTAATTCCTCATCAGACTCAGTAGACAATAAGCAATGATACACAGCTGCAAAGATATTTCCATTTTTAAAATATTTGATATTAGCTACTGAATGTGAGATACAAATGTTCAAAATATTTGGTACTCTCTATTGCTTCCTAATTTACATCATCTTTGCTAATTTGTGCACCTGCTTTTCTAAATTTATCTCACAATACATATATCCACTCAAGGAGGTCTGTTCCAATTATACTCATCCTTTCCTATCTCATTCTCCCACACAAGGACCCTTTCCAGTCTCTCTCTGCCCATTAAAACCTGGCTATTCCTTTCATGCTCTGCTCTTCTCGCTGGAGCATTGAACATATATACTGTCCTGCCTGTGTGATAGATAACCTTCGATATATACATTCTGCTTCACCAACTAACCATGGACGGCTTGACTTTGTCTTCTAAGTCTCTGAGGACCTGACTTTGCCTGCTAGCCTTCCTAGATTACAACATTTTAGATTTCAAGATTTTTTTGAGCACTACTTATTTATGTTCTCCCAACCAAATTTGTATCTCTTGCTGACAAAAATATTTCTTTGAATCCTTCAGTTACTTGAATAATTCCTAACTGATGCACAACTTATCTATCTCTTGACCTTCACTATAAGGTAGTGTGGTTTTCAAATCTGTTCGCAGGCATTTCCTCAGAAAAGCCCTGGAATTTGAGTGACCTGAAATATACATTTTAATGACATTAAAACTCAACTGAGTTAAAAAATAAAATAAAATAAAATCCACTGAGGAAAAAATTAATTACGTACGTCTCCCTTCCTCCTATGCCTTCTATCCTACAAACTGATATTTAGAACTGGTTCTTTTCAAGAAAGCTCTGCTCCATGAGGGTAAGTTGTTGTAGAATAAAAGGGGTAAGTTTCTTTCCATTACGCCAGTGGCAACTATACTAAGCTAAACATAATCTTTCTATGAACATTTCCATAAAGTTCTGTTCAAATAAACAGATTCTCTTAACAAAAATCGGACATTTCTTAATGCTGCTTATACACTGCAAATGAAACTAGTACCAGAATCCACATAAATCAGGTATAAATTATAAAAGGTTTTTATCTGTTTTTAGGATGACAATGTTTAAAATATTCTACATTCTCCAATAGTTTGTTGGAGTGCAGAAGCTGAAAAAATTCTGGGCTTGTTAAGAAACTGCAGTGTCTAAAACTCTCCAGAAGCACTCAGAATGACAGGGCTTTCAACCAATAAAATATGAGACTCAAGGAACACATTGTCGAGACAGCAAATACTAAAGAGCAGGTATAACTATGACATCATTGAAAGACATTCTCATTGGCGGTACTTCTGTGTGCCGGTTACTGTTCTATTTGTGGAAGCAGCAGCCTTATTCAAATTAACCTTTTCACACAGAGGGGAGGAGGGAGGTGGTGAGTAATACACTGCAGTCTTTTCCCTGAAGGTGATGTGCTCTCAAATTCGCTTTACATTGCCTTTGAGCAGACAAAATAAAAATAAATTCAGCTGTGGCAGTGTTTCCCAGGGATAATAGCTACTTGAATTAGATCAGGTCAGTGAAAACGAATGGATTAGAAGCTGTTGTAGAGTTAAAACGAATTTCTGAATTTTCTCTTTGCTCTTATTCTTTCCCCCCTTATTATTTCTCCATGTGTCATTCCAAGACTAAACTTGGTATCCCTCCAATCAGCCATTCAAGGGAGGGATTTCTTTGAATACTAATTCCACTAGCCTGTGCTGTCTGGGGGTCTAGCAGACAGGTCAGATTAACGCATGGTTTTCTGGCATTTTAGGAATACTCAGGAGTATGAAGCTGATGAGATAATTTAATCATATTTACTGTAGCCTGTGAGGAACTGTCACTCTCTATCCTGTTACTGTTATATAATATAGGGCCTCCGGCTACCTCAAGCATACATGTGGAGAGGCCCACTCTGTTTTTAACTCTTAGGACTTTGCTTTAACTTAGGAGATCTCCAAGTACAGGGAAGTCCATACACCCATTCCCCTTCTAGACTGACTTCCAGTACTTTGCACAACTTGCTTAAATAAAATGCTTTGGGTCTTTGGTCTTATTTTATATCTTCAAACTTGTTTCATTCTCTCTTGTCATCTACAAAGATTGTTCAAAATATAAACCATGTAAATTTTGAATCCTGCTTTAGAATAAATTTGCTTTAGTCATTTGTTTTCAATATTTATATTTTCTTCTCCTCCCTTTTCACCTCTTCCTTCCTACCTCAGTACGCCTCTACTTGTCAGAAACACGAGAAAATGTGACTGACAAAAGTCTATGGAAAGTTGACAATAAACCTGCTACAATATGGGGTGTTTTAGTCTGTTTGGGTTCCTATTACAAAATATCACAGACTGGATAGTTTATAAATAACAGAAATTTATTTCTCCCAGTACTGGAGGCCAGACGTCTATGATCAGGGTGAGGTAAGGGCCCTCTCCAGGTGCCAATTTTTCCTTGTATCCTCAGGTGGTGGAAGAGGCTAAAGAGCTCTGTGGAGTGTCTTTTATGAGATTCCGTCCATGAGGGCTCCATCCTCATGATTTAAGCATCTCCCAAAGTTCCTACCTCCCAATACCGTCATCACTGGGGATTATGCTCAGACCATAACATGGGATTAGGCAAAATGGCTATATTTCAGGTCAAGAAACAAGTCATACATGCAAAGAGCTAGCTCTGTTTGCTTCAAAGTCAAGATTCCTTGTTGCACTGTTAAGTCTTTAAAGAGGTGTTGACCTATGAGATCTCAGTGCTTCACTTGCTCCTCTACTAAGAATATTACTAATCTTGTCATCAAATGTTAATGACAGCGTCTCCAGAATGACACTACATATATGATCCCATTTGGTCTCTCTGCCCTTGTTTTGTTTCTCTAACTTACAATTCCTTTAAATTTATCTGGGTATTGCAGTTGTTATGGGGTGCTGAAGAAAACTATATAGATTCAGAAAATAATGGCTTATATGAAGGTCACAGTACTGTTTTTATCACTGCTGAATAAATAATGCAAGAGACAGTGGGATGCAGAGGAGCCCACTGGGAAGTTTGTTGGCCAGTAGGGAGTCGGTGTATGCTGGGGCTGTGGGCATAACAGAGGCAGGAGGTATGAGGTGCAGACCCTGACCAAACCCTGCCAGCCTTCTGCCGGAAATCACTGCAAATTGCTTAGCTTTTCCACGGGTACCTGCTGAAATCCCATGAACCAGGTGTCTGGAGCAATTTCTCGTACAGCTCTCTGTATGTGGCTGAAGCAGACCAGTCTTATGTGCCCTGCCTGCCATTTTTGACTTTTTGCACCTTTCTCTACCTAATTCCAGCCCTTCCTTTGAAATGGGACTGTTTCATGGCCTACCTTGGCAAACAACTCTGATAGCAGCTCAGAGGCTGCTGACTTGACCCGCCAAACCACGCGTTCTCAGCTCATTATGCCTGAATGCTGCATTGTTCTTCATGCTGAATGAAGTTTTAGAAAATGATTTTCAGATGTTAGATTCCCATTCTGGTGCTGTTTTACCCCCTTGCCATTTAAAATCCCATAAAACTCATTATCTTTGTTTGGCTCTGGACAAAACTGAAACAACTCATAAAATAGCATCCTAGATGGGATGGACTGTTATCAATTTGAAATGCTTCAGCTTAAGACCACTACAAATAATTTCATTATTGTCTTTCCACTGTACTTACCTTTTAGTTTTCTGCTTTTTTTTTTTTTTTTGCTGTAACTCTAAAATCCACTGGGTTATTTTAGACAGTGCCCATAAATTACTGTGACCCTCTTTATCTGAACTCTGATCAGAAAGCTGCCTAGTTCTCCCCAGGTTTTTTTTTTCTCCCCCACCCCCTTCAAATCAGGAAAGTAGCTGCTGGAAGCAGAACAGTTGCCATGGAAACCTCTTGGCAGCTTCCTCAGCGAGTAACAGTGTTGATTTCCCGAGGAGGCCGGGATGGAGGGGGTGGAGCTCTGAGGAGGTAAAGGAAGGTTACTGTGCACTTAGTTAATATGCAAAACCACTTACACAGTGGTGGATGTGCAGTGAATCAGTGCAAACAAAGCCACGCTTGATCAGCTAACATGGACTTTACACACTAGTTGATCTGTCCAAGGATGCAGATGTTGGCTCAGAAAGAAATTTTGCAATTGGACAGTAAAGGACACAAGAGGTAATACTGAAAGAGGTTAACACTAGTTTTATAATGGTTGGTGAATATGGAACAAATAAACAGCTGAGGTGTAATTGCCTTGCTCCTCTTTGTTTTGTTCAAAGAAAAACAGCAATCTAAATCACAGGGGTAGTGTTTTCTCTGAAATCTAACATACTGAAGTTCAAGTTTGCATCAATTAAACTCTATGTAAGATAAACCAATATGTTCAGATATAAGCAAGTATAGCATAATTTGGTTTGTGCTTAAACAAAACATACGCCTCAAGTAGCATCTTTCACCTCCAAGTTTTCAGACAAAGAAGCAACATATAGTAACTTGGGGCTGAGAGTGGGGGCAGATACTGTTGGATCTCTCTCTCTCTCTCTCTCTCTCTCTCTCTCTCTCTCTCTCTCTCTCTTCCCTCCTTTCTCCTCTCCTCTCCTTCCCTCCTTTCTTCCCTCTGCCTCTCCCTCCTCTCTCTCTCTAACTTTGATAGATTCCTGTTTGTTTGCTGGGGGCTGGAAAGGTTGGAAATAAATCCCTGAGAGAGTACTGGGGAGACGACACCAGTGCAGTGTTTTTCTGGCAGAGGTCACCTGCATGAGAAGAGCAGACTAGATGGAAGATGAGGAGGCTGGCAGCCAGCTCCTTACCTCGGGCCCTGTAGCTCTGCGTGTTAAAGAAGAGGCAGGCGATGGAAAGCCTGCGGCAGTGAGCAGAGGTCTGCCCAGCAGGTGTCACTAGGGATTTAAAGCTTACCAGGCCCTTGGGACAAGGCCTAGAAAACAGCCAAGTAGTGATTAATAAAGTTTATTTTAAAATATTTTTGAGAGATTACATGTGAAATGATTTGAAGGAGTTCTCCTTCCAAAGGAGGTTAAAATGATGGCTACATCTTGGTTTAAATGATTTCTGGCCTATTCTCTCCAAGACTCTATCTTCATTCCTGAGTCCCCCATTTCAAAAACCAGACCGAGAGGCAAAACTCACAGAAAGTACACAGAGTCCAACACCATGGGGAAAATACACACGCAAAACAAAAGCAAATGCAGAAAATGAATGTTGCAATTGAGATCCCTACTGATGAAATCGGTCCCCACGTCCTAATACCGTAGCTGTTGATTTTGTAAGTAATCTTAGGGTTAAAATCAGAATTCACTATAAAAATGCAAATGTCTCAGAAGTTCCTGTATAAGTGAGGGCATCTTATATTTCATCAATGGTTAATATTTTTTAACAAAGCCATATGAAGACTCTACTTAAAAAAAAATTGCATTGAAGAGATTATTCAGTTTAGACACCTAGGGATATGCATATGATTTGTTGGGTTTTTTTCCTCAAGGGTTGGGAAATTTAGTGTTTGAATACTCTTCTTTTGTTTCCCTTTTTGTTTTGTCTGCCTGGAAACTCAGTATTAAATTTTATCATGAATGTCAGTAGTTTCCCTTGCTTAAATTTCCTTGTGCAATTTCTTCTCCATCCACCTTATATTTTTTAAATAATGGCTCCCTATCTTGTTTCACATCATTTTATTGTTTTAATACATCTGTACTCTTACTGTACTTTTTACTGTGTATATTTACCTCACATCCATTTGGTATGATGTATCCACTTAGAAAGAAGGGAAAGGAGAGAGAAAGGAAAAGAAAGTCACATGACCCTGTTAACACTCGAAATCTTATGAAGAATTCATCAATCACACATCTTCAGTTATTCTTTGGAAGGTAGAAAGATGGAGCTAGAGTAGCGGGTCTGGGCGGGGCTAAGCTTATCTGCATGAGAGGCCTCCGTGTGCCTATGAAGGCAACTAGAGTGCTCTGGGCACCTGTGAGGTGGAAGAGGAGAAGCTGGAAGCAGAGGAGTGAGTGTGTGAAAGAAGTGCACCTGCTTCAGGGCTTGGCTGAGAGTTACCAGGGAGAGCTTACAGTTCTTATAGAGCACTTTCCAAAGTACCGTGAGGTACAGTTTTACTTGCAAGTTAAATGAAATTTCTTTCAAATGGACATAATCCTTCCCATCTTACACATGAGAGAAACCAAGGCTCAGAGATGTTGTCATTTAAGCACACAACATATGGAACAGAATCAGGATGAGGAAACAGCCCCCTGCTCACATTTTTGCTACAGCCTGAGAAGAATGAAAGAAACCCACAAGGCCTTTAGGGGCATCATGCACATACATAATCCTGTGCTTTCTGGTCTTTCTCCTGGAGATGCCCTATCACACAATACCACCAACGAAACTCTCCCACACACAAAAATGCTGGTTTGCAGCTATGTGATTGTGGCGAAATGTCATTAAGATCTTGTTCATTATATTTGTTTCTGTTTTAATGAGAAAGAATAAATGGCTTGAGTAGTATTGGTGTCTACAGGCCTGTTTTCTAACCACAACTCTAACCATTTCTCTAATCACTTAACTGATGTTGTTTTAATGAGAGCTATTGTTATTATGCATTATTAATAAAGGACCACCATTACTATTAATATCATTTAAGAAAGATTCTGTAAAGAGCTTTGAGACTGCAGATATAATTAACAAGAAGCCAAATTCTCCATGGTGTGAAAAATATCAGGTAGGGCTACCTACACAAGTTTGACCTTATAAAAGTATTACAAAACGTTGTAAGTGGATTTCATGTGCCCACAAGAAAAACCATAAAGATTGATGTATATACAGTAACTTACCCGCCTCCATATAGAGAGAAAATTGGCGAGTTGAGAGGAACTTCCATACACTTCTGATCTCGTCTATGACCATGGAATGCTTTTATCACCTAACATTTCAGGGAGTTCATGCTTAATCAAAAGGTCATATTCATAATGGATGAAAATGAACATATTTACATTTTCAGAGAGAAGGTAGCACGTTGGAAAAATGAGAATGTTGTCATTTTATAAATATACTGTGAAGGCTGTAATCCTCATGGACCCGGGAGTAGGGCAAAGACTCCTTTCACATGTTCTCCCTTAGATGATATTCCCATTGAAAGGGTCTCCCCTGGCCTCCAAAGCTGCCATTGCCCACCTGTCTTAGAGCCATAGGATCACTGTCTTTTTGTTAAGGAGGGGATAAATTGAAAGCAACTTGAGCACAGCTGGAGCAGATCCTTGGCCTCTGAAACTCCTATAAATGGGAAAGGAAAACTGACTATGGTCTCATTACCTTCCAGGTGAGGATGACGCTGTGCACTCTAAGGAAGGGATCACCTTAGCGGAGGGGGCCAATTTATTCACCATCCTGGGGAGTCCCATGTTCTCCAAGAATGATTACACTGCTTTACATTTGTTCTTTGATAAAGGGAGTTTATTCCTCAGGTTATATTTCCAAACATAAGGTTACATTGAGAATAACGACTCTCCCATATGCCTTTCTAATACTTTTTGTTTCTGAGTCCCTCAATTTTATACCTGGCGTTCAGCCTCACTGTGAGGCTAAAAGTCATAGGTCAGCTGACCTGAAGGCCTAACGGGTAAGTCCATCCTCAAGATCATAGATGTACCTGAAAATTTGTAAGGATGCGGAAAAACTTACAAAACCTTCATATATACTTATAAATCATCTTTTTGACAAAAGCTTCATTCTTATTGAAGTAGCAATACATGTAATTTTTTTTTCTAGAAATGCATAGGCTTTAGGTATTTTGAAGTCTATGATTTAATCTCACATTAGTCAGGTGCATATCATTATCCCCATTTTACCAGATGTAGAAACAGAGGCACAAGGTTAGAGAGTGGAGAAAGTAAAGGAGTGAAAAATGAAAGAATCCAAAATAAAATCCAAATTCCATTAACTTCTAGCTTAATCCTTAGTATATCCATTGATGTATGCTCACTTATTAATTAGTAAAAACTCAAAACACCTGTTTTGGAAGGAATGTCTACATGGAAACAGTGTGAATCCTTAGTTTATATCTTATCTGGATGAATGGTTTTTCTGATTTATTAATACAAAACTCTTAGGTTATCTCATTGAACTTTTTTACATTTTTACTTGTTTTGCTTTTTCCCAAATTGTGGCTCAGCTGGTAACAGCAATAAGGCTTTCACAGAAGTTTAAGATTATGCCAATAATATTTTCCTAGTAGTTTTATTAATCAAAAGAAAGCATCTTGTTTATATCAGAGAATTCATGAAGTAACCATTTAAAATCTATAATTTTAAATAGATTGAAACAATATAGTCTTGCATTTTTGGAAGATACTTTCTAACTGGCTAAGATAGTTTACAGAAAGGATTTGTCTACTCAGGTTGCAATCTGCATTTCATCTGGTATATCTAATTGAGTAGGTTAGGAACTAGTACGCATATTGTTCGTTTTTAAAGTAGAGAAACTTGTGAGTATTTTGGGCCACTTTTAAAATAATATTCTTGCTAAATCATTATACTACATCATTCAGGATCAAGATACATTTGTGTTTTGCTGTAATAAAATCTATGAACATACTGAAAATCAAAACATGAGTATAGAGATAAGAGGCTACTAGGATGATAGAATTATAAAATACCACATGAATTATGTAGTCAAAACATGCCAAGGAGAGAAAAGAACCCAGAAAAGTAAATTCCTTGACCTAAGTAACACAGCATTGAAGAACACAACTGAAACCATAAGGAAGGTTCCCAACCTCTGAGACTTGTCTTTATGTCATTACCCTTTCTATTCATTTTTGATTCTTTGTTTTGTTTGTATTCTTTGGTTTTTCTCCTTGCCCCTAAAGTTATTATTCCAACGTCTTTTTTTCAGCACATGCTGTTGTACAGTAACCCATAGATTTAAGTTTCCATCACACTGCCTCTCAGGAGAGCATCTCCATCACACTGAGGCCAGGTTGGTGTGTAAAGATCTTAACATCATCACCTTGCAGCCCTAGAGAACCTCACACCATCATCATGCTTCCCTCTCTCCATCTCATCCTTGCAGGACGAATCCACAGAAAATGCTGACAATAATGTGTAGTATTAACATGGAGGGAATACAGAGATCTGATTGTCCAGATTCAAAAACCATATATGTGGCAAATAAGAGAACTGGATTTAAAAGTCTTGCCACCAAAGCAGCATCTTAATCACATACTACCTGCTTAAGTGTGCAGAATCTTAAGGCTGAATTTTCTACTAAGCTGTGAGCTCTGAAGATGAATATTAAATTAGGATTTGGGAAGGAAAGTGTACTCCTTCATAGAAAAGTACTTTTAGCATTTAATTATGAAGCTGCCCCACAGAGGAGCTTTGAGCTTGTTGCCATTAAAAACTTAGTCATATTTGCTAGGACTGTGGTCATATTGCAGATCCCACACCCACTTCCACCAACCTCCTCCAGTAATTGACTTACTTACATAGGTTGACAGAGCTGAACTTTGAGATGGTCCCAGGGATTTGATGGCTGAAGGTGTGTGCACAGAAAGGACATTGTTTGTGAAAGGAGAAGACTTCATTGACAAGAAGTTCCAAGGAAATCTCTCAGTCACAGAAGATAGCAATGTTTAGTGGGAACAATTTTACATCCACCTGAAAAATAAATATGTCAGCAGAGTTGTCATTAATTTCAAACTGTTCTGAGAGATATTAAATTATTGTGCAGGAAAAATATTTTCTGTATCCACCAAGAAGATTGCAACAATCTTCCAAAATGGAGAATGCCTTGTAACCAAGTACATAGATCAAAAATTGATTTCCGTGAGCCATTGAGTTGGTACAAATTTTAACACTATTAGTTTTATATTCTTATTCTATTACCTTGAACAAAGAAAATGCTCATCTGCTTCTAAACATAAACTCTATCTAATTTTGTAAATATATTTATAATTTTTAATAGTTAAAAGCAATTTAATATATTTTACAACAAAATATATAACCTAGTTATGAACTTTATTTCTAAGAAAAGGATTGATTTTCTTTGACTCATAACTATATTCATATCCAATTTTTAAATGCCCTTCATCCCTAGTTGTCAAACCAAAATACTTAAACATTCCATATGTCTTATTTTTCATTGCCTCAAGATTTTGAAGGAAAGAGAGGCCAGTGTAACTTTTCCCCTTTTCCTCTGATGACAGTCACTGCTAAATGATTTCCCTATCCGAGCATTGAGGTCAAATAGCATTCTCAACAAGTGACATTTCTACCAGGACAACTTACGAAGCATGGTGAGAAACTGTGTGGGTTTCTCAAAGTGGTTATTTTTTTTTAATAGAGAAGAAAGTTTTAAAAATCATTCTTATAAATAAGGTTAAAAGAAAATGTTTATATAGGCAGAAAAATAAATACAGCAAAGTACAAACATATAAAAATGTGGAGGTAGAAGTTGAGGAGAAGCACACTGACCAATTAGTAATGGATTACAGAAAGATTTTATCTTGCTGTCAATTAGTCACAGGAGAGAGTACCAGATACACAAAAATTACTGTAGTTCCTCTTATCCGAGGATTCAGACTCCCTGATTTCAGTTACCTGTGGTCAACTGCGGTCTGAAAATATCGAATGGAAAATTCCAGGGGTAAACAACTCATAAGCTTTAAATTGCATGCCGCTGTTCCCAGCGGCACAACGAAATCTCACGATGTCTCCTCGTAGCGCAATGAAATCTCACGATGTCTCACTCAAACCTCGCAGGACGTGGCTCATCCCTTGGTCCTGCGTCCTCATGCTGCATACACTCTCTGCCCACACGTTAATCACTTAGTAGTCACCTGGGTTATCAGGTTGACCGTTGCGGTATCTTAGTGCTTATGTTCAAGTAACTCTTATTTTACTTAATAATGTCTCATTCACCACACTTCATCTCCCCGTGTAGGCATTTTATCATCTCAAATCATCACAAGAAGGGTGAGTACGAGACAATAAGATATTTCAAAGGAGAGACTACCATCACAAAACTGTTATTATATTATATTGTTACAATTGTCCTATTTTATTAGTATTTATTGTTGTTAATCTCTTACTGTGCCTAATCTATAATTTAAATTTTGTCATAGGTACGTATGTATAGGAAAAACATAGTGTATATAGAGTTTGATACTATGCGAGGTTTCAGGCACCCTTTGGGGGGTCTTGGACCATATCCCCCACAGATAAGGGGGAACTGCTATCTGTAGTGACTATTTGATTGTGGCTTCAGAGAAAATAATATGCATTTAATTTTATTTCCCCCTATTTTTTGTTTTTATGGTACAGCATTTGGCCAGGAAATGTGAGTGCGGTTTCTACACACAGCTAAAACTTTTCAAAAATCTGCTAAGGAAAAGAGTAGATCGAAGTATTCACAAAACGGCTTTTCCCTGTGATTCTTACAGACGGGCTATGAACCAAAGGCTCTTTCACTGTTAGGTCTGACCTCATCCACTAAGGCACTTTCTACCTCAGCTTGCAGAAAACTAGAGGATGTGACCAGAGGTTGTATTTTGGCCCCGAGATGCACTCTGCATTGTGTCTCTTTCATTAGCCTCTCCCACACACAGTCTGTTTTCACTGCCTTGGGATATAATCTGTGTACAGACTTATAAACCTCCAGTGTGTATTTTTATATTACTAAAGAGCAAATCGGGTAATAGTGCAAGCTTACTTCCCCAACCACACCTTTTATCAGCAATCTAAGGAACAGATTTGAGTTAAAACTGTTTCCAATTGTTTCAAGGTCTTCAACATTGTGGGTAGCAGGGAGGAAGCTGATCATCAGGCTCTCTACTCAGAAAAAAACATTAGACCATACCAAGTTGTAGTCATGGTTCTGAAAACTTGGACAACTTTCTTAACTGCTGTGAGCCCCTGTCTCCTCACCTATGAAGGAAACATGAGAATGACATACAGCTTTGTGAGGTAATTATTTACATGACACAGAGTAGGAATTTAATAAATGGTAACAATTACTAATATGCTCACCAACCATGCCAGATAAATTTTTTGAAAAAGATTTGCATGCCCACCTTTAAACACAGGGGAAATCCAACAGTGGATGGTAGCAAGAAACATGACTGCTAAAATCCACTCCTTGTCCCATTGTTCACACAGAAGGCATTCAACACTTCTGGTGTTCCAGGCTTAAGATCATACCCTTGTACATCACTCAGCTTTTACAGACTTGGATCTGTTACCAGGTATTTGCCCAATCTTTATATTCTTTTTGCCCATGAGAATAAGTCCAAGCTACTTAACATGGAATTTAAGGGTCCTGAAAATCTCAGACCAAACAAGCTTAACAACCCTTGACAATGCCCATTATGTACTCTGTGCTCTTGCTCTATTGAGCCCACTGTGGAACAGCCCCTGATGCATTTTCTTGTGCTCTGTGTTTTTGTTCCAGCTAAACATTCAGACTGTAATGTCGGCCACCCTTTCGTTCATTGGTTACAGATCTGGTGTTCCTGTTCAGCAATTTGATTATATTCCTCAGAGAGCACTTATGACTAAAAAAATGTCAACAAACTTTCTATTTATCTCAAACTATTAAGAGAGACACTAAATTATTGTGCAGGTAAAAAAATATTTTTCTTATCCACCAAAAGTTAGACCACATTTTACCAATGTAAAGAGTTAGTTTTAGGATGTTAGGTAATATTCCTTTCATCCAGATTTCTAGCCAAGAGCCTGACACAAACAAATGAAACAAATATATTTATTCCTTTAGATCGAGCTGTTTAGTATCAACTAAATTAAAGAGCACAGTGCTGCTCTCTATCTGCCATTATGTTTTAACATCCCAGCGCTGAGATGGAAGAGACTCTCCCCAGGGGATTCTAAAGACAGATATGTCCAAGAAAAAAAAAGTGAGTCAACAATCTATTTACACAGGGTAACCTGACCTACCAATACGTGGGATGTGGTACAAAGTATATGAGCTGTCTCCAGTTTCACCAGTGTTGATACTACTAGAGCACCTTGACTAGCAGGAAAAGATGTGCTGCCCCTTCCTGGAGAAAGCAGCTAAAGTCATGTCCTTACCATGGAAATAAGAGAAGCCAGTGAATAAGCACTCCTCCTTAACAATAACATAATTATGCAATCGGATGTTAAAATGAGATTCTCTATCTCTGTTTTGGCTGAGGCATAAAAATAACATCCTACATTTCAAAGTGAGATTTGAAAAAATTAAGATGGCAGAAAATTAATTTCGTAGGCCCCGAGATGACAGCATACCTTTAAAAGGTTGGGAAGAGTTGAGAAAAGAAAGATTGATTGAAGAGAATTTTTGGAGAGAACTATAGGGAGAGGGTGTGGTGCTCACCCTCTATCTCATGTCAAAAGACAATTTTACAGGGACTACTGGAAGGATTCTATATATATTCTAGGCTACTGGAGGATACAGTGGATTTTATCTGATTCTTGCTTAGAAATCTAAAGTGTAAGAGGTGGACTGGTAGTTTCTTTGTGGAAGAGTGAAATGGTTGTTGCTGAATTGAGATCAGTATGTAGACTTAGAATTTATTGGGGTGGGGATAGGAGGATGGAGGAGAGGAAATAAGCAACAAATGTACAACAAATGCATAGAAGTTTCCATTAACCAGATGTGGCCAAATGCGTGAAAGAACAATTATCTGGGGTCATTTTAGGTCCTGACCTAGAAAGTTACCCAAAGTAAGAACAGGCCTCATCAGAAACTGGCAGTATCACCAGATTCCTAGGGCTGAGGAAACAGAAAGTGACAGGCCAAAATAAAAATAGAAATCCTCAGCTATTGGTTAAGGCAAGGGAGGTGATGCTGGGAAAGTTGGGAAGTTGGAAAAACTCATGAGAGCTCCTGTAATAGCAAGTGCCAGTATTAAGCATCCACCCCAGACCAGAGAATAGCACTGCATGGCCCACAAAAGTAACAGGCATGGAAGGAATATCCTGCCCCAACCGATCTCTCCTACTTTCCTCCTCCACCAGCTCTGACCTGGAAGGGAAAAGAAAATCCCATCGTTAGGAGGAGGTGGAGGGGTGGTGGTAACATTATATGGAACAGGACACATTTTGTCCCATAAAATATGATATTTTATGAGATAGGATTTTGTGCCCCCAGAGTGAATATTAAAAGTCATAGTTCCTGACCGATTTTCATCCAGGAAAAAGGGAAGGACTAGTTCTACAGAGCTTATGTTAAGAGGCTCCATGAATCAATCACATTCCATGAGCCACATTTCTTTCAATAATTTTTTTTTAATTTTAATATATTTTACATGCCTCTCTTCCCACTTCGATATCTCTGATAGTGCTACTCTTGCTATGTTCATATTTTTTTTTACTCTCACTACCTGATATAGTGACTATACATAGTTAGCACTAAGTACGGATAATACAAGGGAGAATATCATGACTATATGGGAAGAGGTAAAGAGAATTAAAGAATGTGAATGAGGGCAGAACCACATCCTGGTGTATAGATCAGGAAGACTTCACAGACATGGCCATACATGACATGGGCCATGTAAGATTAATATCATTCCACCAGGTATAAATTTAGACCAACAGCAGGAGAAAAAATGTAGAGATGAAGAGATGCAGTAAGCCTCCAGAAGTCCAAGAAATGACCATGCTGTAGATGGCAATGTGAAGACATATTTAACCATTTATACTAAATGAGAACGGAGAGCAAGAGGAGAACCACAAGGAGACTGGAGAGGCCAAGACCATCAGATTGCTGGCAGATCCTGAAACAGAAGCTAATGAAGCTTATTCCAAGAGAGTAGGCTGAGAAATATAGCAGAGGCCCATCAAGGGCACAACTATATGCATTGCCCAGTGTGTGCTGCCAAATCAGAGGTCAAGTCCAATGAGGGGATCCATGTCTCCTTGAAGTTTATAGAGCAGGTTTATTTTCCAGATATAAAAGGACTTCACTTCTCCAGTCACAAACTTTGTAAGAAAAAGAGAATTAACTCACCCTGATAGCAGTATTTAAAGGTAAAACCATGAAAACAAAAAACTAGGCTCAGCTGTGGAGAAGAAGCCAACTAGAAGAAAATGAAATACAATAGCCTGAAAGATTGGTTTGGCTGAGTCAAATTAACTGGGCTAAATAAGATTGATAGTTATCTCTTCCAAATAGAGTTAGTTATACCCCACATTCTCTAACTCTGCTGTCACCTTTGTTTTGTTCAAATTGTTGAATCTCGTGTCTTACTAATAGGGATGCTAGTTCAGATAATAAGAAAAAGGCAGGGTTGTTATTTCATAGTGGTGAGATCTATTGAGGGAAGTGTCCCCAATCTTCCTAACTGGGAAAAGGTAGTAGAAAGTTATTTCAATGAAATGACATAATAGAAACCATTGGAATGCCTCTTTTTAGAAGGATATTATTAATGAACATTTTAGAATGATTTAAGGATAGCCCACTTATATAAGACTGAGAAATAGAGGAAAAATTAAGTGTGAAGTCTCTGGAAAGCCAAAAGACTTTAAGCATCACCAGCTGGAAACATTATCTACTTTTCATGTTGTATTGAATCTGCCCTGAGAAGATTCAAGATGGACTGGAAGACTAGGGTATAAATATAAATTAACAGAAAAGTCAAGAAATAAAAATTTACTGAATTTTGTGCCACATCCTACATAACTTACCTCATTTAATCTCCATAAAAGCCATAAGGGATCATTATCATCATACCACTGAGGAAACTGAGACTCAAACAAGTAAATTTTTCAAGGCAATATATGTGGCAGAACCAAGATTCAAATCCAGACCTGTCCAAAATTGAATACTTTGCTTTTTCCTCAATACCAGGATATCTCTGAGTACAAAGGGCAAGCATCAAAGCAAACTGAAAAATACAAATCATACTTATAATGATTAGGAAAATAATTACTTTCTATAATACTGAAATCTGGTTAAGATAAACAGCAAGATATTTTGAAACCATAGAACAAATTTGAAAAATAATGAGAAATGTACAAGACTGGATGTGGTAAATTACAAAACTTTACTAAAAGACTTTAAATGAGGCTTAAATTACTGAAAGATAATATTTTTACAGATTTTAATTCTTGCTCAAAATAATCTAGGTCCTGACCTAGATAGTTTATTTAAACATCCAAAGACTGAGTTTTTTTAACTTGATCACAACATTAAAGTTTATATATAGAAAAAAGTTCCCCAAAAAAGGCAAGAAAATTTTGAGAAAAGAGTAATAAAAAGGAATATGTCCAACTAGATTGAAATATTTTTTAAGGTACAACAATTAAAACAGTATTGTATTTATGCAATAAAAGCCAAGAGACTAAAGTAAGCAAAATGAGAGTTCTGAGCATATATTAACTCTATAGAAAAGAATTTGATAATTTATACAAATTATATCAAAAAAACCCACAAGCTTCTATTCCTAGAAAAAAATAAGATCATTCAATAAATAATTTGAAGTGTACTGATTAAACAATAAAAAAATAAAGAGTAATCCTGTTAAAATGAAAGTTGGGTCACATGACTTCTATGATTAAAGCTCCCCCAATGATTTCCTATCTATCCCAGAGTAAAGGATTCATAGTGACCTTGAAGGCCCTATGTAACTTGACCCATATATTCTCTCTGATTTCATCTTATATTTCCCTCCCCTTTCAATCATTCCACTCAAACACACTGGCATCCTTGCTGGTCCTCAAAGAGTACATAAAGTTTCCAATAACAAGGTCCTTGCATTTGTGGTTCTCTTTGCTTGGAATGCTTCTCCCCAAAATATGTGTGTGGTTGCCTTTGTGTCATCAGATCTTTGCTCAAATGTCACCCTCTCAGTGATGCCTTCTCTTATTTCCCTGAGTTATAAAAGTTCCAAGAAAAAAAATGTAGGTGAATATTTACATAATCTTGGGATGTGAACAGACTCCCTACCAAGACTCACAAATTACTGATTTATAAATTTTACTACATAAAAATTAAAAACATTTTCCTGTTTAATATGACAGATAGAATAAAATAGCAAGCAACAAGTAGAAGCAATAAATATATTGGTAATGTATGCCAAACACAGGTTAATTTTTTCCTATAAAAAAACTATTACCTATGAGAGAAATGTCAATGTAAAATGGGCAAAGAAATAGAAAAGAAATTCTTACACACACATAAAAACAAATTACCAATACGCATGAAAAAATATTCAACATCACTGATAAAGAAATAAGTGAAAACTAAAATAATGACACCGTATTGTCAAAGATAAAAAGAATGATAACATACAACATCAAGAGTGAGAAGAAAGAGACTTTTCGTTTCCTACAAAGACAATAGATGCATAAATAAATGCAGTCTATCTCAAGAGTAAGTTGGCAATATGAATAAAAAAATATTTAAAATGTGCTTACCTTTTGACCCAGGAATTTCACTTCTGGAAATTTGTCATAAGGAAATAATTAGGAACAGGTGAAAAGATTTAAGTACAAAGATATAATGAAATGCTAATGTTCAACCTTAGAGGGAATAAGAAATGTGAGAGGAGGCAACACAATCTTTTTTTTTTTCTAATTGGCAGACTAGAGAGAGGGGATAGCTGAGCTGATTTTACGTAAATAAGCCTTAGGTCTTTTTTTTTTTCTTTAAGGACCATCTGTAAGTGGCAGCTGTATTGCATCTTCACTAAAGCTAGAAGAGGAAGTAGTGGGCTTAAGCTTCCACATAGGGATTTAGGTTAAATATAAGAAAGTATTTCTTTACAAGAAGATTTGCAAACATTGGTATTAAGTAAAGAGGTGGTAGAATCACATTCCCTGGAGGGGTTTACCGCAGAAGAGATTTTCATCAAATTGAGATGATTTTTGGTGCATGCCTATAAGAAGTAGGTTTGTTCTTTAAATTTATGTTCAGTCTTCTATTTTCAATTATATTTTAATGTTTGATCAGTCCATTGTGTGTTGTGTGGTATGGCTTCATATTAGAGGAACAGTCACTTTAACATATTAAAATAATACTTAGAATTACTCCTTATTACCCAAATGAAATAGGTAAGAATTAGCATGGAGTACTCTGTCTTCAACCCACCAGCTGCCATGCATTACATAATCCCAGTAATATTTGAAATCCTTTGGGTGATCTTGGCTTTTTCCAGAAAACTGCAAGTCTGAAATCAACTTATCAATCGTTGAAAGGCCAAAGATATTCCAAATTCACTTTTCAGTTTTAGTGAGAATAAGTTTTTAGTTCGCATAAATCACTTAGGTTTATTATTGTAATTATAGTGTTTTTACTGAGCCCTGATTACTGCGATTATAACAAATACTAGACACAATTCTATTAGAATATAACAGAATTGGATGCAACCATTGGAAAGATCTGATATAAAAAGGAAATTTCACAAATACAGAAAAAATATTTGTACGTGTTCAAGAAAAAAGATGAATATCAAAACTGTGTTATAGGAATAAATTAACATTAAGTCAACTCTAATCGTTTTTCAAAGCAGTACAGGTACATTTACCAAGGAAAACATGAGCCCAAGGAGAAAAGAATGTAAATTGCTTATATGGAAATTGGAAGGGATATTACCGTATTGTTTACACCTTAAAGAATCATATGTTTGTATTTAATAAACTTCAACTATTCTCATTTTTTAAACAAAACCTGACATCATTTCTCCAGTTGCATTGTAGCTACATGCCACAAAACAAGGAATTTCATAATGACTACCTAATGATTTTTTCTATCTTTAGGTTTTTTCCAAGCAGGAAAGAAAAAAACTAAAATGAGTACTATTTAAAAATAATACTTGTAGAGGGCACCCCTTCCCTTCTAAAAGGAAAAAGAAGATTGCATTTGTGGTTCTCCAGGCTCAGCTGGCCCAGTTTACTTTATTTACTTTAAAGTAATATGTAATTCTTTCGTAAGTCCCAACTTTTACTATCTTTTTAAAAATTAACTTTTATTCCTTTGCTAAAACCTGGTTTATCTTGCTCAGAAATTCAGGTACCTGGCATATCAAGGTCTTTTTTGGTCTACAAATCAGAACCCGCCCCCCCTCTTGGCTTCAGGAAAATTTTGCTCCTCAAATTACCTCAACTCCAACCTGATAATATCCTTTAGATCACTCACTCTCTCTTCTAGATACAAAGACTGATTTGAAACATTTATAATTGAATTTTTCAAGATGTCCTTTATTTCTGCCTCCCAATTGGATAAAGAATTCATTCTTGTTTCTTCCAACTCTCTACTCTCATATTCTCTAAATGTTCCAGCATCAGTTCATGTCCCTTCCTAGGTCAGTATTATCACCTGACTCTGAGCTTCCTTTCCAGAGTTTCTTACCTAATTTGTGCAATCTTATCTTTAGGCCCTTATGCATAGTCATATTCTCTTCTCAAATACTTTAATATGACTGCTATCATACATAAAGCTTATAACACAAGTTTAGCTATTATATGAATACTTATCAAATTGAGTATCCATCTATTAACCAGCTGTTAAATTATTAGAAATATAAAATAAGTTCCAAATTAGATAGGAATTTGTTTGACAAAGTAATTATAAGTAGTTAATAGAAGATAAAATAAAACAATACACTGATATTCTTTACAGCCCTGGTTTTTCTGTTGATAATTCTTTCTGCCTCCATTGTGAAGTAGCTTTCTGTGTCATAATCAATCACCGAGGCAATACCATAATCTCTCCTTTTAGTATATTTAATTCATGGTGAAAAACCAAAAAGACCAGTGGCTGTCTCAGCTTCCAGCTCAAAAGAACACTTGTTATGATGCCTCGTGGATACATTTATTCCTTGGTTACTAAATCATCTAAGCCAGAAGTGTTTTAAGTTAGCACAATTTTCTAGAGTACATTAGGAAAAATCAAACCTTCTCTCATCCTTTCTTCCCCAGATTCATTTATTTTATCTATGAAATGAATGTCTCCACATATTGCTCTCCTGGGCAGACACTCTCATTTCATAAGGGAGATATCTTGGCTGGGACCAAAAAGGATACTTCCATAGGCCGTAGAACTATTCTACAAGATGCTTTAGGATGACTGGCTGGATGACAAAACCGATAATCCTGTGAGCTGAATCACATCACCTGATTTCATTCACAAAAAAAAAAAAAAATCAATCGTGTGGCTAGAGACATGTTGAACGAAATATTCTGATGAAGTAAAAGGCATCTGTTACGTTTCCAATCAATGGTACTTTCCAGAGTATAATAAGATGAAAAAGCAAATCCATATCGCATGCGTGCGTGCGTGCGTGCGTGCGTGTGTGTGTGTGTGTGTGTATTTCTTCAGTGGGCAAAAATTCTTGATGGGAACCAACGTAATTAATCTGCCAGGAGTTCTACCTAGGTCTAGCCTCTTTGCTCAGGGTAGACTAATTCTACTGGCAAATTGAGCCCTCGGTGATGTTAATAGTAAAATAAGCCTAACGTAGAGAATTCCCAGTGCTTGGTGTGTTAGTTCCTGCAGCTGCCATAACAAATTGCCACAAACTTTGTGGTTTAAAACAACAGAAATTCCATCTCTCACGGTTCAGAGGTCAGAAATGAGAAATTAAGGTGTGAGTAGGATGTGTTTCTTCTCAAGGCTCTTGGGGAGAACCTATTGTTGTCACTTTCCGCTTCTGTTGGCTTCAGGTATTCCTTGGCCGCATAACTCCAGTCTCTGCCTCTATGTTCATGTGGCCTTCTCTGTGTGTGTGTATTCTCTTGTCCCTGAATTTAGGGCCTACTCAGATAATTAGGGGGATCTCATCTCGAGATCCTTAACTTAGTTACATCTGCAAAGACCCTTTCTCAGATAAGTTCATATTCACAGGTTCTTGGGCTTAGGACAAAGACTTATCTTTTGAGGGCCACCATTCAACCCACATTAATAGGATTCATTGCTATCATCATTGCTATATCATTCATGAGACCATTAAGTAAGCACTGAGGAGAATGAGAGAAGAAGCTGACTGACATCCAGAGAGTGGGTCATCTTATCTTATTCTGACCATTAAGAGACTCTTAATGAGCATTTAAATGATATACTAATTTCCCATACTCAGTCTATCCCAAGTGGTTTATTCACATACCTGTACCAAAATAGTCCTGTTACTTTCAAATTTCTGACCACAATCTCAAACTATTAACCATTATCCGTTGGCTTATACTATTTTTTTTTTTTGCAGCCCTCTTCCCCTTTTTTTTTTCTATTTTTATTGAGATATAATAGGCATAAAACATTGTATTAGCTTAAGGTATACAACATAAAGATTTGCTACCCGTATGTACTGCAAAATGATTACCATAATAAGTTTAGTTAATATCCATTACCTCACAGTTACCATTTTTTTCTTGTGATGAGAACTGTTAAAATCTACTCTCTTAGCAACTTTCAAATATACAATACAGTATTGTTAACTATAGCTACCGTGCTATACATTACATCCCCAGAACTTATAACTGAAAGTTTATACTTTTTGACCACCTTCACCCATTTTTTTCTGTGTTTTGTGTTCTTACTTAACTCAATCCATGACTCCTCCCAGGCAAAGTAGACAAGATGCACCTCCATTTACCACCACCACTGAATTGAGCAATGCAGTAAGATACCATAAGTCTACCTAATGCTGGTCCCAGGAAATAGAGAAGAAGCATCTATAAAGCAGGCTACTTATCTTTGTCTGTCTGTCTGTCTGTCTGTCTATCTATCTACCTACCTACCTACCTACCTACCTATCTAGCAATCTATCTATCTATCTATCTCTATCTATCTATCTATCTATCTATCTATCTATCTATCTATCTATCTAAGTTTCTCAAGCTACTAACTAGTCATGGAAACCTCTCTGCGAGTCCATTCCTATGATATTGAGAGAGAAAGGCACTACAGCTAGAAGACACACATAGTGTTAATGGGCATCCTCCTTGTGTAACTTGTGCATTTAAGATCAGCTTGTGTCCACTTATATATATAATAGGAAGCTCAGTTCACAGGATCAGACATTTAGTCTCTACTAAGGTCCAGTAACAATTCAAGATTTGTTTCTCCAAATAAAAGTAGTTACTTGTTGAAGAGGTCGTAGCTTTTATTTCAAAAACAATATTAGGGGTCTTAACTGTGAATTTACTATTGGGGCTTCATAAAGCACCCCAATCTGTCGCAAACTGTTAACGCTTCGTTGGATCTGCTGGGTCATATGGATTGTCTGATAGAGCTGATTGTATCGCAGCCCAGACTGATTGCCAGGGGCTGTATTGATTTGAGTTAGTAAGGAGACAACATCTGGAACAGCAGCTGCACTTGGAGGCATCACCTAATTAAGCTATGATACTTCACTCTTATTCTCCAAGACCCATCTGTCTTCCCCATTGGCTTAAACGGAGAGTTAAATGGGGCTGTAATAGAAATGACCACTCCCTATCTTTCCAGTCTTTGATGGTAGCATTAATCTTTGGGATTCCACAGGATTGTATTATTGCTTTTGGTTTACTCTTTTAGTGAGAGTGGTGAGATCCAATTCTTCAATCCCTGGTCCTTCCTCTCATAATAACTCTTGTTCATGAGTCAAGAAGCAAATGTGAATATCTGTTCAGTAGCCTAGGATATCTTTTCCCAGAATACACTCAGGAAATGGAGAGGAAAAAAGAGGATGTGCCTGCAGGTCACACTGCGCCTATGGTGTGATGAACTTGTCAATACTTCATTTATCACCTGACCACCATAAGTTTACGAACCACAGTGCCATTCTTCTTTACCAAGAATGTGTTATTTTGGAGCTTTTATCCAAAAACAGGTACAATGTCTACTTTCCTCAGAATATATTTACGCTAAAGGACCACAAGCCTGGAAATAGAGAAAATGACCATCTCTCTTTTGGTGAGCCCTATCAATAGATATAGAGTTCTTATGTAAATTTCTTAGGAAATTTGTGAGTTGGCTATACATTTCAGATCTACAGACTCCATGATCAATAAACCAATATGAAATACCCATGTGTCTCTATTTTAAAAAGCACAATCATCTAGCCTCTGGAAGATAAGTGCCTTACTTGGCTTCTGCATCTGCCTTCCTCCATGACAGGTTCTTCCCATCTCCCTTATAATCATGCAGACTATTTCAATATTAGTGGCTCCCAACAATATCCCCAGACTACAAGAAAATTCAGGATCACATTTTTAAAACATGCCAGTGGTTCCCTCTTGAAAGTATTTCTCAAGGCTTTAATAAGGATTTTCTGTGCCAATTTAGAAAACATAAAAAGAATGTAAGAGTCGTATTACAAATCTAGACTTTTGACTCCTTTCTGTATATTATGGCAAGTCATTAAGGGTGTCTTAACTTTCTTTAGTATGATCACCATTCAGTATGGCTTCCTGTCAGTCACCTTACCTAAGAATGAAAACTACCTTGCATCCTCAATAAACTCAGATAAGTAATTGCGTCTACATAAAAAAAAAAAAAAAACCAGACTAACCTAAAACTATATTTTTTCACTCTTTGGTTAAACATGTTCAAAATTTAGTCCCACATATTTTCCCCTATTGTGTTATAAGTTGGTATATATATTT
>NW_011888936.1:1210317-1210768 GCF_000151845.1 Pteropus vampyrus
TTTGTTGCTTTTAGGTTTATATCCCACATATGAGTGATATCATGTTATTTTCAACTTTTTCTGTCTGGCTTATTTTACTTAGCATGATTATCTCGTGGTCCATCCATGTTTTCACAAATGGTAGTATTTCATCTCTTATCGCTGAGTAATATTCCATTGTATATATGTACCACAGCTTCTTTAGCCAATCATCCATCATAGGACACTTCAGTTGCTTCCATGTCCTGGCCACTGTGAATAGTGCTGCTATGAACATCGGTGTGCAAATATCTTTTGAATATGAATTTTCAAGTCTTTAGGGTAAATACTCAGTAGAGGGATTGCTAGATCATATGGTAAACCAATTCTCAGTTTTTTGAGGAACCTCCATACTGTTTTCCAGAGTGGCTGTACCAATTTGCAGTCTCACCAGCAGTGTATGAGGGTTCCTTTTTCTCCACATCCTCTCCAA
>NW_011888936.1:1210818-1212409 GCF_000151845.1 Pteropus vampyrus
TGAGGAACCTCCATACTGTTTTCCAGAGTGGCTGTACCAATTTGCAGTCTCACCAGCAGTGTATGAGGGTTCCTTTTTCTCCACATCCTCTCCAACATTTGTTATTACTTGTCCTATTGATTACAGCTATTCTAACAGGTGTGAGATAGTATCTCATTGTGGTTTTGGTTTGCTTTACCCTAATAGCTAGCCATGTTGAGCATCTTTTCAAATATTTGTTGACCATTTGTGTATCTCCTAGGGAAAAGTGTCTGTTCAGGTCCTCTGCCCATTTTTTGATTAGATCATTTTTGTAGTTGTTGTTATTGAGTCATATGAGTTCCTTGTATATTTTGGATATTCGGCCCTTATTGGAAGTGTTGCTTGCAAATATATTTTCCCATTTGGATGGTTGTCTCTTTACCTTGTCAACGGCTTCTTTTGCTGAGCAGAAGCTTTTTAGTTTGATGTAGTCCCATTCATTTATTTTAGCTTTTACTACCCTTGCTTTTGAGGTCAAATTCAGTTTCTATGCATTTTATTGTTTCAGGTCTTATATTCAGGTCTTTAATCCATTTTGAGTTAATTTTATTGTGTGGTGATAGGACAACAGTCTAGTTTCATTCTTTTGCAGGTGGCTTTCCAGTTTTTCCAGCACCATTTATTAAAGAGGCTTTCCTTTCTCCACTGTCTGTTTTTGGCTTTTTTGTCAAAAATTATTTGCCCATATAAATATGGGTTTATTTCTGGACTCTCGATTCTGTTCCACTGATCCGTGTGTCCGTTTTGCTGCCAATACCATGCCGTTTTGATTACTGTCGCTTTGTAGTATAATTTGAAGTTGGTCAGAGTGATGCCTGCAGCTTCGTTCTTTTTTCTCAGGATGGTTTTGGCAATCTAGGGTCTTTTGTGCTTTCATACAAATCTGATGATTTTTTTGTTCTATTTCTTTAAAAAATACCGACGGGATTTTGATGGGGACTGCATTAAATCTGTATAATGCTTTAGGTAATAAGGTCATTTTAACTATGTTGATTCTTCCAATCCAGGAACACGGAATATCTTTTCATTTCTTTGTATCTTCTTCGGTTTCTTTTAATAGAGTCTTATGGTTTTCATTATATAGGTCTTTCACGCGTTTCATTAGATTTATTCATAGGTATTTTATTCTTTTTGTTGAATTGCAAAAGAAATTATTTTTTCCACTTCTTTTTCTGACACTTCATTATTAGAGTATAGGAACACTATGGATTTTTGAACATTGATTTTGTTTCCAGAAACTTTACAGTATTTGCTTATTATTTCTAGTAGTATTTTTGTGGGGTCTTTAGGGTTTTCTGTATAGAGAATCATATCATCTGCAAATAGGGACAGTTTGACTTCTTCATTTCCTATTTGGATGCCTTTTATATCTTTCTCTTGCCTGGTTGCACTTGCTAGGACCTCCAATGTTATATTGAATAACAGTAGCAATAGTGGATAGCCTTGCCTTGGCCAATCTATTCATTCGTTTTCTTGGTACTTCAGCTCTGCAGCTTTAAGAGTCAAAAGATTCAACTAGCATCATCAGATAGAGTACCCTAGGTTTAAGTTTGTGACTTAAGAATTTAAT
>NW_011888936.1:1212459-1228786 GCF_000151845.1 Pteropus vampyrus
GTTTCATTAGATTTATTCATAGGTATTTTATTCTTTTTGTTGAATTGCAAAAGAAATTATTTTTTCCACTTCTTTTTCTGACACTTCATTATTAGAGTATAGGAACACTATGGATTTTTGAACATTGATTTTGTTTCCAGAAACTTTACAGTATTTGCTTATTATTTCTAGTAGTGTTTTTGTGGGGTCTTTAGGGTTTTCTGTATAGAGAATCATATCATCTGCAAATAGGGACAGTTTGACTTCTTCATTTCCTATTTGGATGCCTTATATATCTTTCTCTTGCCTGGTTGCACTTGCTAGGACCTCCAATGTTATATTGAATAACAGTAGCAATAGTGGATAGCCTTGCCTTGGCCAATCTATTCATTCGTTTTCTTGGTACTTCAGCTCTGCAGCTTTAAGAGTCAAAAGATTCAACTAGCATCATCAGATAGAGTACCCTAGGTTTAAGTTTGTGACTTAAGAATTTAATATTTAAGCTTGTCATTCTCTTTTTTTCAAAGCTACCTAGTGCGGCTAAGAACAGACACTCCCACCCCAATTTGAATCCTTTCATCTTCTTATGCAACAGCAGCAGGTTAATACCCAAAGCCTTATCTTCAATGTGTACTTGATTCCAAGTGATTGCAGGAAAATGAACTGTTTCTCTACTGCTTACCACAATCTTTTGTTTTTCTATCTTTGATACAATACTGCATTTTCACTGCTTTTTTCCCCAGCTATGCCAGCGAACAATCTCAGATTTCCTCTTATTCCCTCAGACCTGGTGCATATAGTCTACTCCTGGAACCAAGTTCCATAACAGTCAGATTCTTTATTGCCCAGAATTTAAACATCTATTTGTTAATATGTACTCTTTACATGTTATTTAAATATGGGAACTATATATAGCCTCTTACTTGATATTTTGTCCCATTATCACTTCCTTTTTATCTTTTATTTTCCATCTAACATTCAAGAAAAGCTATCAGGCTTCTACCCAATCTTGTTTGACTAGTATGAGCAAATGAAATCTCCTGTCATGCTCTATTGAATGTTTAAGCCAAAGTACTTTTTTATTTTGAGATTTTTGTTTGCCTCTGTTTAGAAAATACCTGCATATATATTAAGTAATTGAGTCCATAAACAGATTCAAATATATATTTGAAGATAATAATATCCTTCTGTTTATTCTCTAAGTTTTTGTTTTTAACAGGAAAACACAACACATTTCAGAGTAGTTTTCCTTGTATAATGATTATTGATATATTAATCTTTCAAAAGTGACTCTGCTATTTTAAAGCATATTGATATAAACTGATTAACCCGTTTTGTATTTTTAAAATTTAGTTTGCTCCCATGATCTTTTTTTTTTCAAAATTAATGACTGCAAATCATGTGCTTGTTTTTGCTCTTTAAACTAATTTATTTTTCTTGATGTATCTTATTAAGACCAATTGGCACACATATCCCAATATTTTTATCTTTCCAAGCATTCCCTACACATTTCGAATTAGTGTCTATTTTCAGTACTTTCATTATCCTTCCTAACCACAGGATATATTTCTTCATTGTTTTTCTCTTTGAAAGCCTATTTTATTACTTAGTCCCTCTCCTGCAATTAATTTATTCTAGTTGAATTGTTGCTGTATTTCACCTAAGAGAAAGCAGCATGCCTCTGGTGATCCAAGTTATCTCTTACCAAACATACAATGTGTGACCTTGAAATCATTGAGCTAATTTATTACAAATATTTTGAAGGTCCTACTGTATGAAGCACATTGCATGTAGCACTCTAGAGGTGATACAAGAGAAACCATTTCTACTTTGAATATATTTATAAATTTATGAGAAAAATGCTCAGAAGAAGTAAAATCAATTATTCTTTAAAATATGAATCAGCCCCAAATGGCATAGTTTATTTATACTATGATTCAGCTAATTTTATTCAATCCCTACTCTGTGCCTGTCATAGGGCCAGGTCCTAACAGTGTGGTAAAATCATGGTACATGGCCTCATGGCCATGTAGGACTATCCTGGAAGGCAGACTGAAAGTGAACAGAAATTAAAAGAATGAGCACTACAAAGGACCAGCACTGAGTGCTCTTGAAGCAGGCGGCGTGGAAATCCAACATAATCGTGAAGTTCAGAAAAGGCTGCCTTGAGCTGGATGTTTACACTAAACAGATTAGTAACATCAGATAGGCAAAGGGAAAGGAAGAGAATACAAAGACTAAGAGAATATTGACTAAAAAAATGCTTAAAATGATGTAAGAAAGGCCTTTCGAGAGTGATAAACCCTGAAATGGTATGTAATTCAATCTAAAAATATTTTTAAAAAGCATTAGCTATGTTCTCTATGAATAAGTCCATATACTGGGAAGGTCATGGATTAGTTGTAAATGACTGAGGAACATAGTTCAAGCAGAAAGGATAACTTATCAAAAAATGGAAGGCACAATTATATGTGTGGATTGGCTTGGTCATTGAAGTGAAGCTGATGAGCAGCATGAAATGAAGTTGCACAGAGATGAAGTCAGTACAACCTCTAAGAAAGTATATTCTAGAAGATAAATACAAAATGAAAGAGTAAGAGGAATCAGAAGTGAAAGGGGGAATCCTCAGAATTATACAAGTTTTATTGCCTGGATTAGGGTAGTGTGGCAGCTGCTGCTGGTGCCCTGCCCAAATCTCTCTGGCGTCACCAATCCCATTTCCACACACACCATACACATCATACACACCGCACACACCATACACACCATACACACCATACACACCATGAGCATTTGCGACTCTCTGTTCCTCGGGCTTTCTGTGGCCACAGGGTTATGCCTGGCCTTTCCAGGGCTCAGGCCAGACATTTTGGGGACTTAATGCCCTTAACTAGGAAAGGACAGAAATTTAGTGCATTGGTACTCCAGTTTTCTCATCCTAGGAGAGGAGGACAACTCTGAGAGCTGTTCTTCTATGCACCTTTCCAGAGGTCCCCAGCAGGATGAAGCACCTAGTCTTTTATATTAGCTTTCTTCTCTTCTTCATGATACTTCCACACTCTCATATCAGTCTTCCTGTGATTTACCTCCAAATAAGTTGCTTATACCAAATCCTTGTCTTATGGTCCACTTCTGGGGAAAGCCCAAGTGAGCAGTTAGTTACTGAGGAAACAGAGGAAGAACAAGGAGTATTTGGAGATGGTGAAAAAGATTTAGTCCCTCATTGGTTATCCAACCTATGAATTAGTTGCCCATACCCATAACATACAGCCAACTCCATTTTCTCCTAGTAACAAAGATAGATCTTCTAAATTTCACTGTTTATCCATTAAATGTAGAATTGTGTATCATCAATGCTGACAGCGACAAAGAGACATGATCCTTAATTTATCAAAATTTACAAACATGTGTTTGGTGCTTTACATAATTGTGTACCAGTTACTGATCTCAGGTTGTTTTGGTTATCATTTCACAGAGAACGAGCACCTGTGCAACCAGAACACGTCTGCATTAATAAGGACCTAAAAGACACTTAATCAGAACATTCATTTTAAAGGTAAGGCAGCTGAGGCACAGGAAAGACATATGACTTCAGCAAAGTCACACAGTTGGTGAGTAGAGGCCTGCAAATAAAACCTGGATTCTCTGTCTCTATGTCAAGTACACCCTAACCCCAGCTGTCTGCCAGCAGCGAAAAGAAACTTTCAAAATAATAGGAAACTGTTGTTTTACCATATATATGGTAATGGACTGAGACAAATTCTTGGAAAGGCAGTTGTTCATAGTTCTAACAAAAGAACAGGTTTTAGACCTAAAAATCACCATTCATACAATTCTAAAACTTGTCCTCGTGGCACCTGTTTCTGTTTCGTTTTTTCCTAGATAGAAAGAAGTTAATGTATAAAAGAAGCAATTCAGTAGCCTCAGGTAATGATAAGGTCTATATCTAAGTGATCTTTGTTATGTAATACAAACCAGACTGTTCAACTAATATGGAGCTCAGCTGTTAGTTACTTATCCAAACACCACTCACCAGAATTCAGAAATGAAAATCAAAAAGAGAAAGATGGATTCAAGCTGAACACATCTAGAAAAGGGCAACAACTGTACCCACTGTTGCACTGGAGTTTAGTGGATGTTAATACAGTTATTCTGTGAAAACTAATTTGGGTCCACAAAATCAAATGTACAAGTACATCATTTGTATTCATCCCTAACCAAAATTAATTTCCAAATCAAGGTCACAGACTCCCAGGTGACAATACTTAATCTTCATCCAATTATGACTCCCTACCAGGGTTGCATCTAAATATCGGGGTGGGAGGGGCTGACAAAGTACTGAACCTCAATGGGTGCCATGCATCGTGGTTATTGATCCACACATCTTTCTGCCACACCTGTTGCACACTGACCATCAAGCTACTTGAGGTCTTCCAGCTTTCTGTGCCATATTTGCACTATTCTTAGCAGCATGGGAAAATGGCCTCCTTCTCCTCATGCCACGCTAAGAGGTGTGGGGATCCTGGGAGTCTACTGCCTGAACATCGCTCATGACATTTCTTCTGTTCCTGAGCCATGCTGCTTCCCCCAGCCTTGCTCAGGAAAGGTGGCTCCAGGCTCTACTGTGTCTCAGGTTTCCAGCCTCTTCTGGGTTCTGGGCCGTGGGCCAAGGAGTATGGGCAGAAGGGTTTCCAGGGAACAAGTCATCCTCTACTGTTCTCACCTCCCCAAGCCACATGCCTCCCGCAGTCCAGACTCCATAATTGGGAAAACTAACCCTGGCCAATTAAAACTTCTTTCAAACTTTGCCTTATGTTTTGACCTTAACTATGAAGATCCCCAAAGCCAATAATTTTACTTTTTTCTGCTGTTCTTCAATACTAATGGATTAGTTACTAGACTGGAGAAAGTCACAAAATAATAACTGCAACAACTAAAAAGGCAAGAAGAGCAAATTTCAGTTTTTTGATTTGTAATGTGTGGGACCCAGACCCAAAAAGCAAGATGGCAGCAAACCTGGGACTGGGTGCAGTTACATTTATTTAAGTTGTGTGTTTGCTTTAATTAGTTTATTTTTCTCGTTTTGACTCATTGGGCCATGCTGATACCAGTGTTTATCAGAGACTCGATCCAAGTGTACCTTAAATTGAAGTAACTCATTCTTGACTTCTTTAAGAGAACTAGGTATCCTCTTGGTAGATGAAGACATTAGATTGGAACCTGAGAAAATTTTATTTGAAATTTGTGGGAAGACATTTTTCTATTCAGTATGCATCAGCATTCAGTGGGCAGAGTTAGTTTTCCTATAGATATAACAATCTTATTTAGCAAGAGAGCGTTTCTTAGAAAATAATTTTTAGACTAGAGACAGAATTTTAATTAAGTAAAAACCATTCAATATAATAGAATCTACAAATAACTGCTCTGTGGATATCCTTCTCTGGTCAAAAAAAATTAGTATAACACCTTCCTGAAATTATATCCATTTTGGGTCTCACTACATCACACAGTTGAAAGCTAAATGAAATTCTGATTAGTAGCCTGCTGCTAAATGGTACAACATAAAAGATTAAATGCCACATAATTGATAAGAAACTGAAAACCCAACCAGTCTGTATACCTTAAACAAATGAATATACTTCAAAAACAATGATGTGATATTTCTTCGTTAATCTCAAAATTACACTCTAGCACATTGAACGTACTAATTTTTTTTTTCCTTTGTGCTCAAATGCCCCCCTTATCAACTTGAGGAAAGGCTTATTCTCTCTTACTAACCAGTGTTTATTGAGGATCTCCTTGGGATGAGTTACCATTATTAAGCTTTATGGGTTCTTAAAAGGGACAATAAAAATTGTCCCTTTCTTCAAGTAGTTTACTAAATATTTGTTTTAAAAAAGATGTGTAAAAAAGTGCTAAATTTTTAAAAATAAGTTCTGGACATTAGAAAGAGCACCTTGATAAAAGTGAAAGTAGCCAACTCTCACAGGCATCTTTTCTCCTGATGTTCCACTTCTCCTTGGTAGCCTCTGGCTAGCAGTCATTGTCACTGCCATTTTGGGTGGAAAAACTGTTTCCCCTTAGCTCAATGACCCAATTATGGTCATCTTTTCTTTAATAGAAGAACCAAAGTTAAGATAGATAGATAGATAGATAGATAGATAGATAGATAGATAGATAGATAGATAGATCCTATTAGTATCTAAGGGATACAAATGGTTGGTGTGTGTGTGGCACAAGATCATGTAGCTTAGAACATATAACATATTTATCTTCAGTGAGAGAAGCTGTCTCCCTGGTTAGCTGTTAGTCTCATTCTATCTGGAAGAGGCCACCTTGGGAGCACACTCAAGGAATTCCAGATTCAGTGAGCAATGAAAAGTATGATCATGACCATGAGCTTTAAGATCAGCTAGATATATGAATTCAAATCCCAGTTTGGCTACATATCTGTGTAGATTTAAACCAGTAAATATCTATTATCTTTTGGAAAATAGCATTAATAATGTCTTCCTCATTGGGTTCTTTGGGGAATTAAAGGAAATAACAAGTACTTAGCACACTGCAGAGCATAAGTGTACAATAGATGGTTATTATTATCATCATTATAACAATGATCATTTAAAAGCCATAAAAGATAATAAAACTCAGAGTGAATGGAGTTCCCTCTACTTTCCTCAAGACTGACATCTCATTTTTCATTTTCTGTCTTGGGATCTTCTCATCCTAACCAACTGACTCCAGGAAAGTCCAAATCCTACATAACATATACATTTACCGAGTGGAGATAATTTAGTTACAAATACATAAAAGATTGAGCAATAATTAATGTAAGAGATAGTTCAAGGCTTCACATGATTAATTAGCAAACACAAAATATATAGAACAGGTTTGAGAGAGAGGAGAGAGAGAGACAGAGAGGTGTTGATAAATGTTATGCTTTTGAAGAAGGCTCTTTGGTCAAGTTGATGTGATGGTCGTGTCCTGGCTGAGCCCAAGAACAGTAGTGAAATGAGGCGTAACAGAAACAGAGCCTGAGGCAAGGAGATAACAGTTCCATGCAGGCCTGCATGGGCGAGCAACAGCCCAAGTCCTCATACCTAAGGACAGGTGAAGTCAGCTGACTCTGAAGTCGGCTGCCCCATCTAAGGGGTCCTTTTAAGGGGGAAGCCCAGCAACAAAAATTATTCAAAGGTAAAGAAGATTTGGGTTAATATTCATAAGCCTCTAGAAAATAATATTAGCAATGCTATTTTCAATATGATTTATTAACAACTAAGGGATAACAAAAAAGAAATACACACACAAATCATGGCACACACTGGTGTGGCTTACGTGGTACTTCTGGGAAGCAGTGTCTTTCTAAGTGAATCAGAACCACAGCTGTCAATTTTAGCCTGTCCCAGCCCCATCTCCACCACCCCTAATGATTACCTGCCATCTGTGTTCTCAGCTACACCCATCTGGGCACCAGTGACTGACTCAGCCTAGCAGAATTAGAAGCTTTGCCCCTGCCCACTTGCAAGTGAAGTCTGGAAACGGTCCATAGCTGTCGTAAGTCATAGAGCCTAGAGGCTGATGGAACCCTCTGTGCCAGAAAGAATATTACTTTTCAAGTTCCCTAACTAAACCCTCACTGTCAAAGCCAGCCTGTCTAACTGCAATGTTCGGTTTCTCTTGAGAGTATCTTCCTCAAGGTGGAGAATCAGGAACTTGACCCTGAACACCAGCCAGCCAATTCAGGGGTTGGAACTTTCTCACCTAGCAGGGAAAAGTAGGAAGATGGGAGAGGATAGGAGAATTTTAATCCCCAAGGAGAAGGAGGCAGATAAGGGGAAACAGTGCATTTGGGAACTTAGCAGACTGTGGTTTCAGGCAGGGTCCCAGTCACAGTGAAGACCTGAAAAGTAAAAACACACACTACAAAAAGCAAAAATTAGAAAATCTAAGCTGAAGATTGCGAGGAAAGCCATAGTTTAGTGAGCCCTTGGATACCTGGGTGTTTTATCTAGACATGTCAGTCACCAGGCTGAGGTCTATAGTGAGGAAGCTTTTGTTATACTTGTTCCTAGGGCAAGGGATCAGGCAGGAAGCAGGTGTAACTGTGTTCAGGGGTGGAGATCCTGGGTACGTTTGAAAAGAACTGGGTCAGACTGGGACTGACTTTAACAATTTTGTGGTATTAAAACAGCAACACTTGCCATTAATTATTCTTTGAATTTTGACATGTTTTCTCTCCTACTTTTGGCATATCTATCTTCTCACTGCTTTTTCACTGTGGTGACTAATGCACATAATGGTTAGAAGAAAATCATAAAACTACACAATGCTGGGTTAGTTTTTATTGCAGCCTTGACATTTTTTTTGAAGTTTGATGTAATAAGACTATCAGTCACGGGCGTGTGAAATGAGTGCCTGACAGACATGGCACAGTAACTGAATCACCAACAGTTCCTGGTCCCAGAAAAGGGGTTAAGCTATGACCAGCTTTGCCCCCACCCCTCCCATAACGCATCCTTCAGCACTTCCTTTAGCAGTCTCATGGTTCTAAGCTTTTCATTTTTCTATACCCTTCTTCTTCAGCCTTCATTTCTTCCTAAGTCTTCCAGAGTTCCCCTTTTGCATACCTTCCCCCTTTCACTTGCTGATCCTCATCTGTAGTCCCTGTGCTTATGACTACATAGACTTCTCTGTGCATGATTTCAAGACCTCTCTGGAATAATTTGACGTGTCTCTCATCAACATTGCTTGCTATCTGAAGCACAAAGAAAACAGATCTACCCCTTTTTCTAAGCACAGAGCTCTGTGTTTATAGAACTCCTTGTCCGCATCTCCCTCATTTCCCGATGGGCTAATCTCACCCTGACTTGGTCAAAATTTTCTCTCAGAGCATGACTTCCTCCATATATGCATTCTTTCACTTTTTTATTAAGATATAATTGACATATAACATTATGTTAGTTTCAGATGGACAACATAATGATTCAATATTTGTATATATTGCTAAATAATGACCATAATGAATCTAATTAACATCCATTGCCACACATAGTTAACAAAATTTTGCATGCGATGAGAACTTTTAAGATCTACTCTCTTAGCAACTTTTCACTATATGATACATTATTATTAACTGTAGTCACCATGCTGTACATTTGATCTCCAGGACTTATTTATTTTATAACTGGAAGTTTGATACATCCATTTATTTATTGGTTTCATATTTTTTGTGCCTATCTTTTGATTTGGCTTGTCATAATAATCTCTCACTCTTCTCTCCAAACTTACTTCAGTACCTTAGATGTATGTCATTAATGTCTCAGATACGTCTCATTACTGTGTCCCAGATTGAAGCTATTGTGGTTACAAAGACCATTGAGTGATCTGATTACCAAAGACAGAACTTGAAATCACAGCACAGGGCAGAACCACCCCCCCTCTCCTCCCCCAGCTTCAAGGAGTCTCCCCCAGGATGCACTCAAACACAATGAACTTCCAGAAAGTGTCTACTGACTCCACCTACCTAATCAGGGAATAACTAAAGAAAATCCTCCTTATGATATCCATAAACAAAAAAATTCTCCAAGGAATCTATAAAGCATTTCTCAATCAAATACTCAAAAGAACAGCAGGGAATAAATTTTTTAAGCACTTCCTATGTATGAAATAAAATACTCATCAGAACTTTCAGGATCCATGTGTTTTCCTCAAATGTAATTATGGTTGATGAAAACCAAATTTAAAAACTAAGAAAGCTTTTTGTTTTTGCCAGCTCTCACCGGTTGTATTCAAGTTCCTTCCATCCACCTCAAGCCCCAGTTAAACCCACCCCTGGCCCAAACTGTTTGGAAAAATCCCAAGAAGCCTCGTGATCCAGACTCACTCACCTGCTCCCAGTGCATCATGGCCTGGCCCTATGCTCTCTTTGAGCAAAAGTTTATTACATTGTGTGTGTGTGGCAGAGGGGGGGTGGCTGGAGGAGGGTCCTGCTTTCAAAGCTTTTACTGTGTAATAGAAATGCAAGAGTTGACGTTTCCTAAAATAGCAAACGTTTGCTATTCACTGTGCTGGGTTATCTATACCAGTTACACCACTTAATCTTTTACGTTTTTTAATAAAATAGATATTATTATCCCCGCTTTGGAAATAAAAATAAAAGATAAAAACCTCAACAGAGAAAGGCTAAATGACTTGCATCATCACATAGCAAATGTCAGGGAGTGCTTTTGTTTTGGACCCACTTTTGCCTAAATTTTCTCAAACAACTCACTTCCCCACCACCACGTCCCATCTTTCCAATCCATCCTTAGTGCACCTACTCACTCAATCCTTCAGCTTCCCTCAAATTGACAATCCATTGATCCCGCCACTTTTTCACTCTCCTCCACCCCTCTCCATCCCTCCTTACCCAGCTTAAAATCCATGGTCAATCACAGAAACACTCCTTCACAACACCTCCGGTTTCCCCGTGCTTTGCTTCCTCTGCAAGCTCACTTGGTAAAACTCCGACCCCGTTTCAACCTAACACTCCACCTCTTCTGTGTCTGCTCCCTCCCAGCTGCTTGTAGTTGGAGAGAAATACACAGCCAAGGGGACTGGTCTCTTATGAGATGCAAACTTCAGGTCAGCCCTAATATGTTGCTGCAACATGTGTTTATATGACTGGCTACAACAAAAAACTGAACGAATTAAGTACTACAACTTCTCAACTGCTCCCCAAAATGAAGCTTCGCTTATACATAGATTATTAGTCATTGGCTATAATTGTATTAATTGACAAACGCTATTTCTTCTGCTTTCTGAAGCTTTCTTTGTTCTTCCTGGTAACATGTGAACCTTACTTTTAGAACCAATGTCCTCACCTTTGCTGAAAAACAAAAAGAGAAACTCAAATGGCTATGACAGAAGTGTAAATTGTCTTTACCTTGCCTAACAGTGTTGCATACAAGTGTCATCAGAAAAAAACTGGCTGACTGCCTCCAGCTGTCTTCACATCAAAAACGTTTTCGCTCTCTGTCTCTCAGGCTCAAATTTTAACATTCTCAGGGGCTAAGAACAAATACAGTCTCTCAGTGTAAACTCACAGTAATAAAACTCACAAACAGATGTATAAAACCAGAATCCAACTACAAACAGACCTATCACAACGTTCCCAGTATTGAAATTGGTAATAATCAGGACTCCTCCCCTACATAGGAAGCCAAATCATAAGTAAAAGTTTGGCTTGTGAGCTTGTAATCAGAGGAAGAGAAATTAATTGAGTATAAAATGGCCATAGTTTAAGGTAGCCTGAGCACCCAGTGTCACGATGGGACTGAAAGTCTGATTTTCAGTGCCTTCCTCCTCAGCACAGTGCTCAGATGAACACTTATAAATATTGTCCTCAGATCCTCCACACTTCCATCATTTTTATAATGATAAAAATATCTTTAATAACATTAATTCATTCAATCTGGCTACTGTTAAGTCTCACAGACGTGAAAAACTTTCTGTCTAACTTGCTCTAACTCTGAGTTTTATTTATTGATTTCATAGGTAAATTCTCAGGGTTGAATTTTGTATCACATATTTACAAATTCTTGGGGAATCCTCTCTGTAGCCTCCACACGACTTCAGTGGGGGATTCCCACTGAATAAGTAGGAGGAAGGTGAGACCTGAGGTCTATTTTCGAAGATAAAAACAAATAGGCAGGATGTTTATGATATTTCATCTCCCTTCTTCACCTATGCATAGGGCTGGTACATTTTATATGTGCCAGTAAATGATTACAGAGGAAAATTCAATTAATGATAGCAAAGATTCCCCCAAATTGCCCATGCATCTCTGATATTTTTTCAAAGAGTTATTATTATAGAAAAATGCTACTGTTTATGTCATCTCTGTGTACCAGAAAATCTGTAACAACAAGGAAACTATTTTATCTTGTCTTCTCAATTTAAAACAATCTAAACTGTCTCTGTCATCAAAAACACTTGTGATATCCATTTTACTACAGTGTAATAAGCAAGATATCAAAGATATTGTTTTCTCTGCTTTGTCTTTTCTGCACTCTCTTTGAAATCTGGTCAAAAGAATGTAGCTCACTGCCTCCAAACTCATTATTAGCACAATAAGATAATCTTCACAGAATACAGTAACTGTGGATGAGATTCAAACTACTGATGTCTATATTAAGATCATATTTTTCAACTAAAGTAGTCTCTTTTAAAATTAATTACAGAATACCAGTTAATTCTTCTGAGCATTTAGATTTTTTAACATAAGTAATTAACTCATCTGACCCTCCCTCATTTTTATAACCGTATGAACTGTGCTTTCTTATACTTGCCACACACAGATACAAATCTCAGCCACAGTACTCTGATTTCTAAATGCAGATATACATGACTCTGCTGAGATGCCCCTTCTCACTGGAGACTTCCTGCACACAGAGTCTGATGCCTGATGGAAATGCCACCAAGGTGATTTTCCCCATCTGCCCAGCGTTTCTGGGGAGGCATCATGGGCACATTCTGGAAGGAGGGGGAGTCGATGTTTCCCTCATGTTGGTCTGTGCTATTTTTTCCACCCACCCAGCCAGTAAGCTGCACAAATCCCTGGCATACGGCCACTTTCAGTTTTCTCTAAAGCCAAGAGAGTGGTTCCCCTGTGTTTTAAAAAAGGCAAATGCTGCCTTATTCAACCTAATCTTTACTTAGAAAACGATGGCAAAGAATCAAGCCCACTGCTCTTTACGCCTAAAGAAAAAGCTTAAAGATCATTCTAAATGCTTCAACTTCTCTTTTCCAGAGGACAAAAAAGCAGTATAGAAAATGGGCTTTCCTCCAGGGAAGCCACCTACCTTCTGACACTCTGAGTACAAGAATGTGCTATTCCTACCTCATCCTGGAACTCCCAAGCAGTCTGTGACCAAACCCTAGTACTAAGTGGCCTTCCTTGAAAAATACGCTTTTGTCATCTGTGTGTAACAGGATGCATTCACTTATAACAGAAGCAGATCTGAAATTGTTGACTATTCCTTCTGACACCTATGACCTGGGTCCAGGGCTGATGATGAAGTGTAGGCATTTGGAGGAAAGTCTGGATGTGGTATAGAAGCAGGAGACTGGGACACTGACCTGGAGGAGGGCTTGGGAGAGAACTCTAGGAGCAAGGAAAGAAGTTCCAAAGGAGGGTGAACAAACAAGAAAATAAACTTTCTACTGGGGGAAAATTAATGAAAATTCCCTTTACAATGGATTTAGGTGGTCAACAGTTGCAATGCTTTTTTAAAATGATACTATTAATATTACATTTTAATTTGATCTGCCCCAAATAAAGTTGTTATCCACTCTCATTTCCAAGACATAATTTGTTAATTCATTTCTTTCTTTAAAGAAAAAAACTGTATTGAGTGACTACTCTTTGTGAAATACTTTGCTATATGCCATGTCAGATGCAAGATTAATAAAACACTACACATTTTATTAATAAAACAAGATCATTAGAATATGGTAAGAATACTCAACCAGGAATGAGAAAATAAAACAATTTTTTAGGGCAATTGTTTGCAATTGCAATTTTCAAGCCTTGACTTCTTAATCTAGCAAATGAGAAAGTATGTCAGGGTGTCTCAAAATGTGTTTACAATGTTAGCATTCCTTCATAGGTCTTTATTCTCTTTTGCTAGCTCTGCTTTCTTTAGGGGCATTTTTTTCTTCTATGCAACACTTTCTCTTTCTGAATCAGTGTTATTTCCCTAAGCAACTTTATCTATTCCCATGGTTTAATTTTCACTTATACACATATGATTCCCAAATGTAAATAAATAGATGATAGATTGATAGATATTCAGCTTTCTACTAAATGTTTCCATCTATATGTCCTAAATTCATCTCCAAATTTATGTGTAAAATTAAAAATTCTCTTCTGTTTTTGTACCTCTCAAGAAATAATAATACTGTCTACTCAAGTACTGAAAAGAAAAACTGAGAAATGAAAAACAGAATTTTCCTGAGTAGCTTGTATCACCAATTCAATTGGTACTCTGAACAATCCATTCTTTCTCTTATATCCTTATGCCTCCAAACCATGTTCAAGGCTACAAGCAAAGTGACCTTTCCGAATTCCAACAGTATTAATCCATTCCCTAAGTTTGAAACATTTAACCACAAGTTTGTGGCCACCACCACCATCTTACAGTCCACCAGTGGTTGCCCATCACCCAGTTTTGCTTCTCAATCTCGAATACACATTCCCTAGGAATCTTGGCAATGTGCCAGGGGAATTGAAAACCCCCGGATAATATTGCTTGGAAATTCAGTTTTACTTAATAGCAACAAATCTAAAATATTATTTTAGCATTGAGACTAGTAGAATGCAGAGTAGAATGCAAAATATGAATGGAAACTTCAAATAAATTTTTCACTTGTGATGGCCCACTTCAGGATATGCACCCAAATCTATGGTGGGGGGGCAGGATGTATTTCTTTCCTGTTTGGAATATTTCAGAAGAGACAAAATGTTTGAGAAGTACTGTGAGTGCAGAATAGAACCAAGACTTCTTTGAACAGTGTTTGCAATTCATCTGGTCCACATCTAATATCTCAATGTCCTCAGCTTTTTCTCCAGCTTCCCTCCCACCCAGAGCTCCAGCCATAGCAGGTTACCTGTATCTGAATATGCTGTGTTGTTTCATGCACAAAGGCATGAGTTAGACAAGGGTATAGAATATGGGGAACAATGAGTAATTTGTGATCATGTAAGGTTAGAGGATCTGGTTGGAAGTAAAAAGAAATCAGTTTGGAAAAAGATTGGAGAGCGTAATTGGGGCCAGTTTGTGAAGAGAACTGTTCCCCACAGTAGGACTTAATCTGGCAGGCAATGGGGAACCTCTGAATGTTTTAAGTAGAGGAATGACAAGATCATCTTTCTTTTAGAAATAAAAGCTCTAAGCTACATTATAATACCTCTGTGTGTGGGTCAAAGACTGGAGTGGAGACTCCGAGTAATGGTCCAAATGAAAGAAGAAATTTTTAAAAATCACTGAAGAGTTGACCTGTGGGAGTAAAAGTGACACATTTCACTCTAGGGGTTTGAGGTTAAAAACAAAAAATTCAACCACAACAGGAACTGAGATAGTGATTCATTTGGTAAACATCCTGTAGTAGATGTTACAGATACCTATATTAGTGAAAGCATGTTCAGTTTTTCTAACTCCAATATGTAATTTAAATACAATGAGACAGAGCACAAGGCACTTGGTATACTAATTTTAGGCCTCTTGGCATTGCATGCACATTCTATTCCCATTGATTAGGATGCCCTTATTATGCCAGGCCCTATTCCAACTATGGAAACTTTAACTGTATTTCAAAACTCAGGTCAAAAGATACTCCTTCAATAATGCCACTGCCACCCAGGAGCCTCCATCTCTATGTACCCAGAAGTTCTGTGTATGCATGGCTCTCATGGCCTCTCCTCTCTGTAATATAATTATGTTTTACCTCCCGCTGTAGACTGGGAGCTCCTTGAGAGTAAGGCCACACTTCTTTCCCTTTGTATCACCAGCAGACTGTCCAAGGCCTGGCACATGTTGAACATATTAGTTATTAGATGAGTATATTAAAGAATTAAAATTCATAAAGAAACAAGCCTCACTACTTTGTTACACCTTATGTATACACATATATGTCAAAAAAACTGCAAAGACATGTCAACTCATTTCAAAGAAATGCCTATTTACAAGATTAAAATCTGTTCAACTGATATGTACTTCCTATGAGTAATAATATCATTAGCTAACATTTTATATTATGTAACATGAATTTAAATGCCTCTGTGATTTATGGCATATATCAAAACAAGAGGAATAAAAGCCCAAATTTTAATCAATAGGGTTATGATATCCTCTATGGCCCTGAAAGCTCTGACATGCATCTGCCTTTATGAGTTTGGTAAAAACACTACCAGTTACCGTCTCATTAAAAATTGAGGAAGAAATGATCATTGAATCCATTTTGGTTTCGTGCATCCTGGATTATAGTATGTCACAATTTAAACTTTATATTTAAAGTATAAATATAAACACATAGATATATATGTATACCCTGTAATACTCAGAAGAGGACTGGAGAACTACCTCTAAGTCTCCAACATTACATACCGTAAATGTAAACTTTTTCACAAACTAAAAAAGTTGAAGGGGAATATGGTCAATAATATTGTAATAACTTCACACAGTGACAGATGGTTACTAGACTGAATGTGGTGATCACATCATAAAGTATATAAATGTTGAATCACTATGTTATATACCTGAAACTAATATAGTAGTGTGTGCCAACTATACTTCAATTAAAAAAAAAA